>NW_024533302.1:0-30000 GCF_016097555.1 Gigantopelta aegis
TCAACAGCATTCTTTTACTTCCAAAAGACTAGAATCGGTGGTGATCATGTCTTCATCATCCAAGAGGTTATCAACAGACACATCTGTGGAGTGCTTGATCCATGTTGTATTTCAAGAAATACCAACAAAGAACGCAACAATTTACTATCTGACCATTCCAAACCATTCTTTCATTTATCTTGAGAGAGTATCTAAGTCAGATAGAGCATCCTGCTTCCACCTTTCTTCCACTTGATTCACACTTGAACCAATATTCAAAATGGCCCACTGATACGACTTCCCCCTTCTAGCTCATCATTTGCCTAGCTCTAAAAAGCTTGACAATCGGCCATTCTAGTACATTCTGTTTGCACAAGTTTTTTATGCTACTGTAGACTTAAGAATATTTTTTATTCCCAAAACAATGTCCAAATCATTCCCTGAAGGGATAAAACTAAGCAGTGAAACAGGCTTTAAAATATCTGCATAAAGAGCACAGCCCATAAATTACTTTATAATCCATCCATTTCTTAAATAACCTTTTAAGCCCGAGCCTGTATCTGGTTTTACAGAGCTATTTGTGAAAGAGAAGTAAGGTGGAGCAATGTACACACCATATCGATCAATTACATGTAACGGTGCATTTCGCTTATGTGTGATCCACCTAGAACCATGGGCACGTACAGGGATATTACCACCTGAAGGGAGTTCAAATACTTCCTAGGTCTTTAACAATATCTTCCAGCTCTCTCTGATTTTTTTGGTGACTTTTTGTAGAGGTAATAGAGTCTGAGAAGCATTTCTTCAATGCATTTGAACAATGGGCTGAGAAAGCATTCTTACATGCTAATTCTAAGCAGTGTGCATAGCACCATGACCACATAATCCATGTATTGTTACTCTGAATCAAACCTTTCATGCCATTTAGTTCTCCAATGTTGATACTAGCTCATCTGTACCTCCACCAACAAGTATGGACTCCCCAACAACATTGACAATTTCTGTTCAGACAGATCAGTTATGCCCAGTGATGAAAGACACTGAGATGCGCATCTTAATAGCCCTCTAGCATCAGCACTTTCTACAGGTTGTAATGGCAAAAAATCTAGACAAAGATTTCATTTTCTTGATTGAAATCATCTTTGAAAGATGAGAGAATAATTATGAGCTCTTGTTCGACTCAGGCAGCATCACAGTATACTGTCCATCATGAAACTATAAAACTTCTTCCCAGCAAGGTCTTCTAAAAAACCTATTGCGTTGGCTTGAGCTATGAAGTTTGTGAACTGACTCGTGAAGGGGCTGTTTTGTAAGCTGTACCAATATCAACATCATGTTCTCTCAAGCTCACAAATAGGGACGTACTTCTCAAAAGCTAGCCCTTCCTTTAGCAATCATGTAACAAACATCAGTATCTCCCAGGTTCAACAAGCTCCTTGCTACTGGCGCGAAACTTGTTATGGGTTGGTTGCTGCTTCGGTTCGCCTGCGCAAGCCCTGTGTCGTGACATTGCTGATTGTGCTATTCTGAGTTGGCATGATCCAGTACATTACTATTTCGCTGTTTTCAGAACCAGTAATCCATGCTTCAGAGAAGTTTTTCATGCAATAGATTCTGCTCCTGTATTCTCGGCAGACAGAGCACCATAACTTCGTTTACTTCACTTTGTTCTGGTCACAGTTCAACATGTCAGTGTTTGATGCTCTGAGTCATACTGGATCTTCCATTTATTGAAAGTAGCGACAGATATCTGTCTGACTCTTTTCTGCGTCTTACAAGAGCTAGAACTACTTGTGTCAGCACAGCTACTAGAACTATCACAGTCACTACTTGACCAATCGACTAGTCTCTTTCTACCTGACATTTTGTCAGTGTAATTAATGAAATGGGCGGTCACGTGTCAATTTTGATCTGTAAATGTCCGTTGACCGACTGTATTATATTTTAGTTTGAAATCTGCCATCAAACAGATATACATATATAAATGATTTCTTAGTTTTTCTTTTGGTCAAGGATGTATTGACTAGGATTGTCTCCTGTCAGTAGAATTGAGATAAAAGTGTGCAAACTGCCCCCACAATCATCTGTTCCAACTTGTGATTAACAAACCAATATCTACATACTAAAAACAACACAATGATCAATAATAGTGTAACTATGTACTCATTAACAAATATTCACACGAAAATATGAATGTCTTAAATATCTAGAGGCTCTTTGATGACCAACTATATCATTGTTGTTAAAGATCAAGCTACTTTACAGTTTTATGATATTATCATTTTCTTTACATCTTTAACTAATCCAGCCCACATAAAGCACCTGTAATCTTTCAATATTTTTCTCACCCATGCGACCAGCAATTGGATCAAGGTGATGTGTTGAAGTATATAAGCATTCTCTTGTTCTGATATATCGAAGTTCAACAAACTTTTAAAATCAATAATGTAAATTAATAAAATACTTGGCTTTTGTAATTACCATTTTCTTCTTGAAAAAACAACACTTTATCAAACATGCTTGAAGTAATTCATGAAAGGAGGATTCATGTCAACAAAGATGGCAAATTGAGAACTTAAGTTAACGCTTTTGAAAATATACTGAGGAGGGTGAACAAATATCATTTGTATTTCATCTAAAGAGGGATTATTTAACACCGTGGTTTTCAATAAGAAAATGTACAGTGAGCAAATCTGCCTCATCATTTATGTGACTTGAGCCAAACATTCAAATTGGTTGTTAACTTCTTCACCAACTTCTTTTCTCCAGTAAAGATATAACAACAAGAACTTCCAAACCATTCCAAGTCTTCTGTGTCCTGTTATCCTAGCAGTGATTTCCCTTCGTGGTTTAAAAAGTGTGTAAACAGCTTTGACAGCTCCCTAGGTGCATGACCGACGATGAATCCGTCCTTCATCACAGATACAGCAAAACAATCGTGTTCATTTCCTTCCTCTTTCACTAATAGAAGAACTTCTCCAATGAAGGCGTCCATACTTTTTGTAAATGTGATGACCTTGAATCACGCTGTCAAACGAGAAGTCAGTAGAAACACAACCTATTCTCTACATACTCTACATGAACCACACCCAGAAAAGTGACATCCGCAAAGGCTATTTGTTAAGCGCATATGGTTATTAAGCGCATATTTCTTCTGTGGAGATACAAGCGCATGTGCTTAATAACCAGCCTTTACGGTACTTCATGCAACTGAATTAATGAACTAATGATGTATTTTGAAGCATTTTCCATAAAAAAGAAAATCAATATGCAAAAATCCTTATTAATACACCAAAATAAAAAATAATGGAATGCATTAAAGTACTTAACCTCGCTGCGGTCTTATCCAGAGACTTTCTTTATTCTTTTTATTCCTCTCGGGGACCTATACCACAGAATACAGACAAGAGATATCTCACGTGATGCACAAGATGATCTTTTCATTAGAATGGAATGTAGCAATTGCTTCTTGATAGAAACATCTAATTTTCTTTCTTAGCCATTCCAACTGCATGGACTGTTTTCTCTTAATAGTGTCATTCTGTTATTAAATGTATATACTCAATACAAATGATTGATTTGTATTGGTTCAAATCAATCGAACCACCTTAAACTTGTAATATACTACAGCCAATATAACACTCACTAAAAATGATTGATTTCTAAAGTTTCAAAACCACCTCGAAGTTCTGTATATTACATTTTTCAAAATTATGAGCTAAAATGTGCCACATTAGGATTCATCAGTTTTAGGCCAAGTGTAATACTGAATTTGGAATTAAGGTTGAGCTATTTATAGTCCAGCCAAAAAAGGGACATAATTTGGTCATAGGTCCTGGATTAGTTTCAATATGACCAGCAAGTAATAGAATCAATGCACAAATAATATACATATATATAAAGCAAAACAATGAGAAACACATAATTCACACTGATACAACAACAATGTACATTACTATGAAACTACATTATTAATATTCTGCTGTGAACAATAGAAAACAGCTAATTGCTGCTCTCCATTGCTCTACTGAAATCATTGATTTGACCTCTGTTTGATTTGTTTAGATTGAGCAAAAACCCTTTGTTGTTTTTTATTATTGACATCAACATCTTATAATCAAGGGTGTTCAAGTCATGGTGCCTGCAGTTGGCATTAAAATTATGATTGGTGTCATAATGTGCAAAAGAAACGTTATCTCTTTGTGAAGAGCATTGTCCACTGAAACTATTTTTTGTAATGAAAAGTTATAACAAATTTTCAAAAGGAAAATTGTCCACATTCATAAAGAAGCTTATATGTAGCAACTTTTGCTTTTCTTTGTGGATCAATAAAATTCTTTATCTGTCCTTGTTACTTTTCTCTCTGTTTCATATTTCAAAATAATGAGTCTTTTCCTGCCAGTTGGATAATAAGCTAAACTGTTGTGCTTGCTCTTATGTTTTTTATAGTGTCCACTTTTAAAACTTCCCAGCTTTTAAGACAGAGCAATCATATCATCTGTTGCTATCTTCATCAAAATCCATAAAACCAGTCATGCTTCAAATGAGATTTATATTTGCGTGATCTCGTCTCTCTTGTCTTGCATTTTTTTTTTGTGACTGGCTCTGGCACAATGTCTGAGTCAACACTCAGCATCAGTGAAACTCCTAAAAATATACTAAACAAGGCGATCGGGACATATCCTAGGCTTTTAATGTGCCACACCAGTCCATGTATGACAGAATGACTATATATAACAATTCCAGACTGTCAAGTGTCAAATATGCTTTGAAATGTTTATTTCATAAGTCTTCATGAGGTGTGTCATTATTGTCATAGTATATACTGTTACTGTGTCATGTCTTCTTAATCTGATTCTAGTCCTTCACTGGAGTCTACCTCAGTAGCCTCACTGACACTCCCTGTATCATGATTAGTAGTAAAAGTACTAGTACTGGCAGAACAATGCTGAATAATACTTAATGATTAATTAATTAATTAATTAATTGATTGATTGATTAATATTGCTTAATCAGAACATAGCACTGACTCCACTGAGAGTCAGATTCAAATTTTTAAAAATAGCCAAATAAATCTAGCTTTCTCTGCTCCATTTTTTAAATTGTAACCACTCACGTGTGTTTTGGAAGTAGCTGTGTGTAAACCATTCTATAAAGTATTCCGAGTTCATTTCGTCATGATAGTCTGCTGAGTTTGTCTTAGATCTAAAAACAAAGTCTGCACCAGGAACCCAACATTCCACTCTACCAGCATGAACCACAATTAATCGTTAACCTTTCCCACTTGGCACCTTCCATCCTCCTTTACCATCGACGTCTACCAACATATGTTCTTTACAGTGATGTTTTGTTTATTATCTGTTGTCATTTCTTACTTTATGTATCGTTTGCAAATATTTATGTCTTTGTTCCAGCATATTACATTGTTCATATATGTATTGTTTATAATCTCTTTCTTGTATGAAAACCCCAACTCCTCCCAGAAACCTTCCATAGACAAAACTTACCACCTCTGAAAACCATCCACTTTTAGTTTAGCTAAAACAGTAGTCGATGTGGGGAATATTGTCATTGTATGTAAAAGCTTATGAACAGTGTGGAGTATATTTCTTTATTAAAAGAGCCAGCATTCATGTGTACCCTAGATGTTGTGTATCATTTAACAGGAGTTAGTAATTTACCCTCTTGAGAAATATATTCATTATGAATGTTACACACACTTCTTACTGATACACCTGTAGCTCTGCTGCATGTTTTTATGATATGATCCTCTCTTAATTGAATTTCCTTGTTTTTTCTCTTTCTGAAGAAATACATTACCTTTTCAATTACGTATTTGGTTTGTGACGTCAATCTTATCTCCTTCCCAGGTTTCTTAGCTATCTATGTATATAGCCTGTGGTTCTTTATTAGTGGAGTAAGAGGAACTGCTTCCTTGATCCATTGCTAGATAAAATATTGCAAGTTTATTAATAATTTTTTATAACTTAATGTAGATATAATTCTAACTTACAGATTTGCCAAGCAGGGTTGGGGTTGATTACAGAAACATGATTACGATATGAATATGATTATGTGCTAAATCCATAGTAATGACTATGAATGATTATGATTATGATTACAGACAATTTAACATGATTATTACTACATTATGATTACAACTTCATTTTTTAAACAACGTCAACATTAACTTCACAAAGCTCATTGCATCTAATAAACATTAGTTTTGCAAACATTTCATCAGTTAGCCGACATCGATCTGGCCTAAATACTTTGCCTGCAATTGAAAAGAGTCTTTCTACAGGTCCACTTGAGGCAGGGATCTGTAAATATCTACAAGCTATTTTCGAAAGTTCAGGATAGCGATGACAATTATCTTTCCAATAACTTAACAGGTCACCATCTTCAGGCAATGTTGGACTTTGTAGATATTCTTCCACTTGTAATAGAAGGGTATCACTAACTTGTTGTGATTCTGGTGTTCTGTTGTGATCTGTCCATAAATCCAAACAGCTGGACCTCTTCTTGGTGGTGAAGAAGACTCAGAAGATCTTGCTGAAGAAGTGTTAGCCATGGAATTACACTAGTACTATAGGCTGTCCAAGTTGAGAAGAGCCACCCAGACGTGTGAATAACTTTGCTGTTTTACGTGCTATCGACATGAAACTTGCACAATCGATTTAGCTCACAAATGCACATTTGATGATATAAAATTTGGCTCTCTAGCACTACGAGAAAGTACCAAACTAGAAAACTCCATACATTTTCAATGGCATACCTTTCACATACTTCAAATTGCACACCTTCGAGAGTTTAATAAAAAACAATTTTCGCTTTGAGAAGTCAGCCATCTGTCACATGGCAATTCAAAATTACAATTCTAATTATATGAACAAATGGTATATTATAACAATTATTATTAAAATAATAACCAGGTATCGTCTTTTGTGATTTGAGGCAGCTATAAAGCCACCATGGTTTTGAGGAAAACCTTCGACAAAGAAGGAAGACTGAGAATGTCTATAAACTAATCGTCATCAGAACTATCAGATTGATCCGTAACCTCTTGATGCTGGTAAGTGAAAGTTTTGTAGCATCAGAGGTTCGTTTCAGAGATCCCTTCAGTCCGTTTACGCCTGCCAAGTTCCTCAAAATATTCATAGACATTCACAACAACCTCCTTTGTTTGCACTCTCAATCTCTTTCCAGTTGGCACGTTCACAAACACGAGAGAAAACGTGGTGTGTTCGCATGACATTCATGTGAACAAATAATGAATATAATTAAAATGTGCTTCAGCACTAATTGTGTATAATAGGAGAGGAAATACCTCACCTTACATTCCATGCATAAAACACCTTTTTTAATGAAGGGCTCTTCTCAACTTGGACAGCCTGTAGTCGTGCTTCAGGTAGCTGGGTTGCAAGGTAGAAGTACCAAAGTAGCTGCTGTGTCTCTTCGCTCTTGCTTTCAGATGATCTATACTTGAAAACTCATGTTTGTGATTGTTCAAGCTCGTCACTCGATCAAAGGTAAGTGTGAAACCACAAAGTAAACATGCAACTATTCGTTATTATCATTTAACAACAATCATTAAAATATAGAACAATACTATACAGTACACTATTTATAGTATGTGGAGCTGAGAGAGTTCATCGTTGTCACTTTTGTGGCCAATACTCAAGAAAACAGTTTGGTACTGCCAGGACTGTCAGTTATTTCTTTGTCATAATGGTCAAGAAGATGACTGTTTCTGACTTATCATACAATTTATCGTCCCTGTAGCTCATCTAAACACCTCCAACATAAGATAATAGGAATATAAAACGCAAAACGAAGTAAAAGAAACGTGCTTATTACCTCAGGGCAAAATAATTTGGTAATTACTGTATATGCCCCACACAAAAACTTGGCAGGTTAATAACAATATCTGATCTGAGCCTGTGCTGTGGATGGTCATGACTTTTCATGATTAGATTCCTTTGTTCACCAAACCAAGTAGTCCTTTCAACTTGAGTTTCATTAATTAAGAAAAGTCATAAAACCTGTAGTGTTTACCATTTTTACAAGGTCACATTCTTATATAATAACTTGGGTTATTATATTGCTAATAGTGTTGGTTGCTCAGGTGGGCAGACAAATTAACATATAGCTTGCTTTGTTGAAGACACTTTTTACGTTTCTACTTGTTCCATCATATTAATACATGCACAGAAATGAAATGAAACTATGCATTAATGCTGGCATACATGACAACCAATCAGTTTTATTAGTATGTTTACTAGGGCCTGGGCAATAGTGGATACTATTGCTATCATGATATTTTGCTGGAAAATATGATAGTGAATATATCACGATAGTGAAGGGTGTTTGATCTTCCATGAATGATATTGAATATTTGCGCTATAATAGTTCAAGTAAAGTATATTTCAAAGCAACTTCAAACTGATATAAAGTACAAAAAAGCATTTGCATTGTTCAACTCAACAGTATCATGAACAAACTAGTCAAGTTTCTCAGCAAGGAACACCAGCATATTTGACATTGGTAGGAAGGAGACAATGCTCTTTTCTCATTGACTATATCTCCAGCAGTGCTAAAGACACATTCGCAAGGAACAAATGTTGATGGAATGGCAAGATAACTAGCAGCAAGTTGGGATAATAAGGGATATCTTCCTTTGTTTCCTTTCCACCATTCTATTGGAGATTGATTTGTGTTTTCCTCTTCCATATATCATGATATCTCGGTTTCCAACTGTTACTCCATAAAAGTTTCCTGCTCTAAAGTGGATTTCATAATCTCTCCAATAAATTCTAATAATTTATGTTGTCCTTTTGGTCTCTTTGGGCTCATCTGGTGTCCTTCTTTTTCATGCCATGTACTAAATAAAAATCCATCTTCAAATCATCAATGGCAAGCTTGCAATCATATTCAACCAAAAACTTTAGATTCTTGAATCGAGAATCAAGAAGCGTAGCTTTAGTAAGTAACTCTAATTTCTCCCCTGTATATCTGACTTTCAAGTCCTCTAATATCACTTTCTTCATTGACTTCACAAGTGAGCTATAACTGCTATCTGTGAGATTTCATCAGTTTACATAAAATTGGTCATATTATGGAGACTGCTATCCATTTCCAGTGCCAATGACTTCAGTAATATCAACCAAAGGTTTCATAGTACTACGTTTTGAACTCTGTATCGGGGGGCATAAGCTCTGTTTGTGTATCTCCAGCAATGTAGCACACATGCTGCTCTAGAATGCGACTAACCATATAAATGGACGAATTCCAATGAGTAGCAATTTTCTTGAATAAGAATGTTCTTTCAGTCTGAGACTTTTTTGTTTTTCTTTTAAATGTAAGGGGATTTACTAGAATGGTAGAAGTGCATGGCAATTGTTTTGCAGCGCACTATTGCCTTCATCACTTGAGGAAGTTTAAGGACTTTATCGCACACCTAATGTAGGGTAATGGGAAAAACAAGGAAGATTTCTCCACCCAAGTTCTCTAACACCAGCAGATATATATCTTCCGTTGTCAGTTATGATTGCAGTGATATTATCATCAGTAAGATACTTTCAACTCATCTGCTATATTATCAGCTGAATGAGACTCAGGAAAACTCCTTGGTTTCCTATTAATAGTGTTTCATCTAAAAAATATTATTTTATATAATGGAT
Organism: Gigantopelta aegis; assembly: GCF_016097555.1. Classification (NCBI taxonomy): domain Eukaryota; kingdom Metazoa; phylum Mollusca; class Gastropoda; order Neomphalida; family Peltospiridae; genus Gigantopelta; species Gigantopelta aegis. The sequence goes on from NW_024533302.1 coordinate 9,663, forward strand.
GGTGACTCCTGTGTATGCGTGATTTGCTCTTGAAATCCATATGTCAGTTGAAAGTGCAAATGATGTTGAGGTTGAAATTTCTTTTTTATTCTTGCACTTTCACTAAGAACAACTGTGGTAGATATTTTGTTGTCAAAGTCTTTCTAGAAAGGTGGCTCATATCATGGCTAAAACATTTGCAAAGGATGACGAAATCTAATGTCATAGCTGTATCTAGAGGTTGGATATCCTTTACTATGAATTAACAGACAGAATCTGTTAATTTATTCCACTTAAGTGAAGCAGTAGGGAGTTTTTTGTGTAGCTCTGATGGACTGTAGAATAGTTGGCTGTGAAAGAGGTCTTTCATTATGGTCCTTGTCATCTGCTGGTAAGGATAAATAAGTATGCCTGTGATGTTCCTTCAAGTGAAAGTGAACATTAATGGTGTGTTCAAGAATACTTAATTGCTTTAATAATAATCTACAGACAACATCTTTTCTCTCTTTTTCTCTTCGATTATATGACCATCTTTAGCTGGAAAAGCCAAAGTGCTTCCACACTACACTCTTGCTTCCCTCCAAAGGGAGGAACTCTTGGTTTGACATAGCTGATATAGTTGTAGGCCTGTGTCTATTGTTCCCATAAACTTGCCGTTATTCTATTCAGAATTTCCCAAATAAGTCCCACCTATTCTTCCTAATGAAAAATTTTAAACATTGAAATTGGTTCTTAACCCATAGACTGTATTGTACTATATAACAATTCATGTATATTGTTATTGTATTTTATTTTCTTTAGGTAATACAACTCGAACGATTTGTAGGTCATACTAAAGATGTATTAAGTGTGGCATTTTCTGCTGATAATAGACAAATTGTATCAGGGGTCTCGTGACAAAACTATTAAACTTTGGAATACATTAGGTGTTTGCAAATATACTATTCAGGTAATAACAATAGATTGTTATAAATTGTTATTGTTAAGTTCATTTTATCAACTCTCCATTCTCAAAGTTTGGCATAAATTCATTCTCTTATATTGACAGCAGTAATATGGTTTGATTTTCCAATTTTTGTTTAGATTTTTTTAAAATTACTAGACATTAAGTTTTCACAATTTTTTTGAGCTTCATGAATAGTGGTCAACCTTTAAGGATGACTACAGACTACTTCATGAGTAGTGATCATCTTTAAGGATAGCAGAAGATAAATTTTTAGTTGTTCCATTCCTGGATATGAGGAAATTAGTTGCTAGTTGCAATCATTGTTACATGTTGATATCTATCTGTTTTGCTCAAGAATTCTTCTCAAAACATACAAACAGAAAGATACTTCATATATGTGACTACATGTAATAACTAACAAACTATGGGATACTGTTTGTATCAAAATTGAATGCATTTGATGGTACAAGTTAACAAGTCATGATTTATTAAAATAATGACTTGTTAGAAACAGCTACTCACCGACAAGATTGATTACTAACTTGAGGAGTTATTGCTAATTACCTCAGCTTATTATCAAGCATAGCTTTATACTGCTTTTGAATCTACTGACTTACAAGTTAAATTGGAGTTACCATTGTCATGGCAATGACATCAAAAAATTTACTTAGTATAGTTAATGTAATAAAAATCAAACTTCTTTAATATCACTTGGCACAGTAGGGTTAATTTTAGTAATTGTCTTCTAATTAATAGGATGATTGTCATACAGACTGGGTGAGAGTTGTGTCAGGTCTCACCAATGCTCAGAATCCAGCTATTGTATCCTGTGGTTGGGACAAGATAGTTAGGTGAGAGATGTAATTCCATTGTATTATATGATAGTTCTACCATTGTTAACAAAATGGTTGTCTTATGTTTCAATACCTGTATGTTCATAGTTCACACATCAGGAATGATTGTTTAAAAATCAGTGCTAAACAATAGTTGTATAATGGCAGTACATAACACCTGTAATGTTCAATATTTTTACTTTTTAGGTATGGAATTTGACCAATTGTAAACTGAAGACCAATCATTTTGGTCATAATGGTTTCTCAACTCACTGTACCACTGTCTCACCTGATGGAAGTCTTTGTGCTTCTGGCGGAAAAGTAAGTGTAGACATAACATTGTAAATAATATATACTGTATCCCTCCCTCTTAGTATACTGTCAATTGTAACTAGTAGTCTAAGTATTCAATCTATAGTAAGCTATCAGACTACATGTTTCATACATTCTTTCTTCTTAGGATGGATGGCTATGTTGTGGGATCTCAATGAAGGCAAAACATCTTTATACTCTTTCATGCATCAGAAACCATTATGCTTTAGCCTTAGTCCTAATAGATATTGGCTCTGTGCTCTACGGACCCAATGTTAAAGTATGGGTAAGTTCAAAATATGAGCACAACACTATAACTTATTCTCTGAACTTACACTGCACTGACTGTGAATAACATGTTCTATAAATGTTCCTACATGTTTACTGAATTATTGTGTATGGATGCTCAGTGGGACAGTGAGATCACCATATGTTAATACTGATCATTATAAACATTAAGCATTGAGCATTAAAGTATGTGGTTCAAAGTTCAAATTGAGCATCTTTTAATTAAGACATCCTAACAACTTAAGTCATTCAAAAAACTACTTCATATATATGTGTGATGAGTTTTTTGCCTGCTCTGTGTACTTAACTGTTTGTGAACCACTCTATATCAACATATTGTGTGTTGTGTTATCATGTTATTAGTTTTGTTGTATACAATCTCCATACCCAACCTATAAATATAAACCAGTTAAAGTGACTGCTGACCAATCAGTGAACTAGTTTATTAATACTGTGTTCATTGGTGAGGCTGATAAGAGTCTATAGCTCTTCTTAGAAGCAGGAGAACTTTTTATCTCAGTTATTGACATTAGCAAGCACTTAATAGTTAACAGACACACAATCAAAACCATCTAGGGAATTTTAACAGTTTGTACTCCTGTGTACTCAGACATTTGAAGTAGACATTGTAACATTATCTGTTTTATGATTTGATACAAATTTACTTAATTATTTTTTAGGATTTGGAGAGCAAGTCATTAGTTGATGAGATCAAACCTGAAGTTTATGGTGGTAGTCTAGAGTGTATGTGTCTCTCCTGGAGTGCTGATGGACAGACATTGTTTGCTGGCTACACAGACAATCTCATTCGTGTCTATGATGTAGAAGTACTTTAATAGAATCTATTGTTTTGTTTATAAGTTTTAATTGAGATTGTCATAATAAACATAATATGTACTTAATATTTTGTCAACGTTATATACCATGGATAGGGGGAGGTACAGTCTAGAGTTGTCGTAGGGTTGGCTAGGGGCGTATTTTTCAAATATTGTTATCGCAATGTATTGTCTAGCGTCTGAATCGAATTACAATCTTCCAGATCATATTATATAATTCATTTTTAGCTTGTCAATCATTGCACTAGCTGAAAATCATTGAAAGTTGGTGATACCCTTTTGCTCAAGAAGTGACTCGACTGTTCTGGTTGTGTATACTGAAGTAGCAGATTCTACCTACTACTTGTCATCTTTTAGAGGAATTAATTGAAGAGTGAGTATCTATAATACTAGTTGAACAACAGAAAATAGTTGGATTATTAACAGAGTGTGTGTGTGTATTATTACTTATAGTTATTTATCTACAATATTGGTAAAAGCTATATTACTAGTCTCTGGTTATATGAATGATAATATTACTGTGAAATGAGATTGCAGACCTATTGTTTGAAAGCTATCCTTCATACATCAGTGATTTTGTTGTTAGCCATACAAACCTTTCAAAGCAAAATTAATACATTTAAGTTCTGATTTGTAAGGGTCTTATGGTTTAAGAGCTACTTTTTGTTAGATGTTGTATTGGAAAAAATTTTATGTATTTCTATAAAATTCCATATAGTCTATCATGGCTGTCATTTTAAGTAATGCAAGGAATTTATTAGAATATATTAACAGACTCAATCTCCTAAAATGTTGCATAGTTTCATTATAGCCGTCTACATTATACAAAATAATTTAGTTAGAAATATTAACTTCATTCTATCCAGAAAGAAAGCTTGAAATATATACTCTCTATAGATTTTACTCATTGATGACCTCCTTCTGATATTAGCTATCATATTACATGTACAAACATGGAAGTCATTTGTACTGGATATGGAAAACCAGACTATAAATACTTATCAAAGCAGCTGGGACAGTTATGATGATATTAAACAATTAAATTGCAGAAACTTAGTAAAAGTTATCATATTAAGAGTCTATTCATCCAAAACTGACATGTTCAATTACAATACATGCATTTCTTGTTATATTGCTAGGTAGGTTGCTATGATTATTTATACCCCTAGTATAATATTTGAAATAGATAGTCATAGGGACCACAACACAGTTACAACCAATACATAGGATTGGTATAATTAACACTAGTAAAATACAAATAGTCTGTTTTTGTTCATAAACACAAGATTTGCATGAAAGTTTACCAAAATTTATATGGGATGTCTGCTTTCTTCTCTGTCATATTTAATTATGTGAGATTAATTTTATTTTTTTTCTTTACTTGGTGTATCAGAGGCTTGTAACAATTAACAATTAAATTCCAACTAAATTATTATCTATACAACAATAGATATGAAAATAAATATACGTCATATACGTAACTGCATAGAAGTTATAATAAAGTTATTGTATTAGCTGAATAAATTGTTGTTATAGCTTACTACTAAATTCTAATGCCACAGACAATATTTTAACTTTCAAGCCTTATATTTTTTTATTTCTTTGTAGATTGTTCCAACATTATATCATAAGAAATGGGATTGTATCGAAATAGCGGTCTTCTATCATTAGAACAAATAAAGAAGAATACTTGGATTTTGCATAAGATGGGAATTTTACAATTCATTTCTATTTACAAGAATATAAAAGACATCAGTGGATATTCTCTGAAATGGGGAGATGAGGTAGATGTTGTTTGTTTTATGTAAGGTTATCATTTCAGGACTAGGATACAATTAGATACGGACAAAAAATTTTCTCACATAACATTTTAATTAAGTAATTTAACAGACAATATAACTAGTCATTGATACCTTCAAATATTCAAAAGTTCAATTGATTTTTTTGTACATGATCAACTTTTTTATATGGTAGGTAATCTTGTTGATAACATGATAAGCTAGCTTTGTTGAGTCTAGATATGAATATTTTATGTAACAATATTTTTGCATGACTTAAAAGTGTCTTCATTTTTTAGGTAGAATATCATTTGCTTACATTAGATCATAAACATGAAGTAGCACAGTAAGTCTGACAGGACCAGAAGTAGTAGGAAAACTATGTAATCAGGACATTAGTGATACTGTAGGGTAAGGCTTATAATTAACATCACAAACAGTCATAATATTTTATAGGTATACTGATATTGCTGACTGTATGTATAATTATAACATTTTATGATTATGAATAGAACATAATTGAAAATTAAACAGTTAAGTTAGAATGCATACTTGTGTGTATAGAATGCTTTATATAATGTAATAATAAATTTTATAAATATTATAGAACTTTATAAATATCAAATTTTATTTGCTTCTTAATATATTGGTTTAAATTAAATAATTAAATGCAATACTATCTTAATTAACTGAGCTGATTTAAATCTGGAAAGTTCAATAATTTAAAAAAACAACAGGATATATACTTTGTGTTGCTTCTTTCTATTTTTATTGATTATTTACTAATGTAATCCATCTTAACAAATAACAGTATATAATTTGTATAAATGACAATTATGTAGACATGTCATGATGATTTAAAAGTTAGTATAAGTTTGTTTTGTTGAACTACAATCATTTGATTAAAAGTAAACAATCAAGCCTATAACTAAAAATAAAAATAATTCCCATATCCCAACTACCTCATCTAATATTTTTAGAATTATGTTATGTGTCTAAAGAACAGGTCAAATATAGTGTTTGGACAAACATACAATTTTGTTCAAGCCACAATGTTTTATGTGTAATATTATTAATCTAGTATGTTCAATAAATTTATATAGTTGATGTAAAAGTGTTTATATAATATTTCTTTTGTTTAGAGCCAAAATGGGTACCTGAGTTTGCAAGCTTTACAATAGAAGGTTTGTTTCAGATACAGTACTTTGTGGCAGTAATATATTTGCTTCAATTTTAAGGCCATCTTTTTGTTATCAAAACACTAAATTTCTTTATAACGACTCCAGTACATAAAGCATGCTAACCAATCCTATGATTGTTTGAAGCATTGTATATGTCCCCTTCTTTTGTTGTTTTTTTTTATTATATGTACATAACAATTGAAAGCAACAATAAAACTACATAGAAGTACTTCAACTGGTAACCCAAACAAAAAAACAAAGAATGTTGCTCAATGACTACATCATGTAATGAAACACAAAATGCTGGGTGTGGTTCATATAAGGTTTCCCTGCAGGGTTTAACAGAAATATTGCTTTATTTATCTACTAGGTATCCCAAGTATTCCTTATGGAGGTACTCTCAGTGATATTAGTAAGGTTGAAGCTAATATGAAATTAAAGGTACTGAATGTTGCCAAGTTTTGTTAGCTTTACTCTCAACTACCAACTAAGCATTTTAAAATCTATATATGATTACTTCTGTTAGGCTTAAAATGCTCAATGAAGTGCTTAAAGAAACTTCAGTCATTCCTCTATGTCTCACTGTGTTTCCAAGGTATATATCAAGGTACTGTAATAGTGATTTCCACTATCTTTTATTATAAGGATGGGTTGTCCTGGATTTACTGAGCCCCAGTATATACCAGATCCACTTGTATCGGGATCTCAATTCATCCCAAATTATGAAGTTTGGGCAAGTCATCCAAGATGTTTGTAAGTGTCTGAAATCATTCTTAGCAATGACATCATGTGAATATTATAGACAAGAAATGTATTACTATTCGTGATAGAAGAGGAGATAAAGTCATTCAAAATATACCTAGTGAGTTTCTAATACTAATCACCTTACACTACACTATAGGAGGACTTTAAGGACAGTAAAAACTTAATTTTTCTTTTAGTTTATCAAGATACAGCTACTCCTACTCCATTTATTGAACCTTTCCTACAAAGATAATGAGGCTGCTAAACCTGACCATATTTACTTGGATAGTATAGGGTTTGGTACTGCTGCTTGTCTACAGGTAATAAAGTGACATTTCAATGTAAATAATTGTGTCATTAAGATTTTATATTTATAAGAGATTTTTATATATTAGGTAACCATTCAAGGATATGATATTCATGAAGCACGTCATTTGTATGATCAGTTAGCAGTTTTCTGTCCCATTATGGTTAGACTCATTAACAGTATTTTTTTTGTTATTTATAATATATCATGTAATGTAGTTGGCAATGACTGCTGCTTCACCTATTCACAGAGGGTATTTATCTGATGTTGACTGTCGATGGGGTGTGATGTCTAATGCACTTGATGATAGAACACCAGAGGAAAGAGATGTATGTGCTAATAATATTCTCATATAGAAACTGTTCAATGTTAACTTCTTTTATTATTATAGCCTTTTAATAAAGATTGCTATTGCAAGTCTCGTTATGATTGTATTGACATGTATTTAGCTAATCCTGAATACAATGATACATTTGTACGTATTAATGAAACAGCCTATAAGACAATGATTGAAAATGGTTAGTACTGGTAGTCATAGACAATCATGGTATTGTTATTATTGTATTTTTGTCAACAGGTGTTGATGAGATATTAGCCAAACATATTGCTCATCTATTTATACGTGATCCTGTTTTTGTGTTTGCAGAGAGTCTTGAACATGAGGATATAGAAAATGAATCTGATCATTTTGAGGTATAGATTGTGTTGTGAAGACAATAATTGATATATCTCTTTTTTATTAGTATATTCAGAGCACTAATTGGCAGAGTATGCGATTTAAACCTCCTCCTCCTAATTCAAATATTGGTTGGAGAGTAGAATTTAGAGTCATGGAAGTATGAAATGTTACATCTAATTCTCTTTTTATGACATTATAAACAATCTCTCTGTCTCTCCTTCTCTCTGTCTCTGTTTCTGTCTCCTCTGTCTCTGTCTCTCTCTGTCTCTCTCTCTGTCTCTCTCTCTCTGTCTCTTTTCTGTCTCTGTCTGTCTGTCTCTCTGTCTCTCTCTGTCTCTCTCTCTGTCTCTCTTTGTCTCTTTGTCTGTCTCTCTCTGTCTGTCTGTCTCTCTCCCTCTCTCTCTCTGTCCCTGTCTCTCTCTCTGTCACTGTCTCTCTCTCTGTCTCTCTGTCTCTCTCTCTCTGACTCTGTCTCTGTCGCTGTCTCTGTCTCTCTGTCTCTCTCTCTCTCTCTCTGTCTCTTACTCTGTCTCTCTCTCTCTCTCTCTCTCTCTCTCTCTCTCTCTCTCTCTCTCTCTGTCTCTGTCTCTGTCTCTGTCTCTCTCTCTGTCTCTCTCTCTGTCTCTCTCTCTGTCTCTGTCTGTCTCTCTCTCTCTCTCTCTGTCTCTGTCTCTCTCTGTCTCTCTCTCTCTCTCTCTCTTTCAAGTTACAAGTCACTGAATTTGAAAATGCTGCCTTTGCTATATTCATTGTATTATTAACACGAGTTATACTTTCATTCAAACTAAATTTCATTGTGCCAATATCAAAGGTAATTAACTTAATTGATGTTAATTATGCACTGCTATATATAATAATAGATGGAGGAGAATATGAGATTGTCTATAGAACGAGATGCTATACATCGTAATCTTTTTTTATTTCCGTAAAAATGTCCTATCAGATGATGACAACAGTGACAAAATCAATGGACCAAATAACACAAAAAAGAGCAACATCATGACGAATATATTTTAATGAGTGTTAGTACTATTTTCAATGGCAATGTAAGGCAAATTGTATGAATAATGTTATAAATAGAATATAAGTGTTTATTTAGTGACTGTAATAACTACAAGTAATAGTGTCTTTTTAAATTCTGTATAAAAATATCACTTGTATTTCCAAATTATTTATTTGATAAGTCTGTGCTTCTAAATCAAAGTACATGTATAAGCAGTTATTTACTTGTATAGATACCATTAACATCACAATTACTATAAAAAGTTGCTTTGAGGGCGTTTTAAGTCTTGTCATATGACTATCAGTCAGTACTTCCTGTTGTAATCATAAATGTTTCTATAATTATAAACAATAAATGATCTTGTTCCTATTTTAATTTGATAGGATGATTTTGTTGGTATTATTCCACTAATCAAAATGTATCTAAATAGTCTGGATGTTGATGTCGAGACCTGGTCTATGCTGATGGAGTATTTAAAATTTTTGTCTGACAAAGCTTCAGGTACAATGAAATGACTGTGGAGTCTTCTTGTCATTTTCACAATATAGGAGCACTACCGACTACTGCAACCTGGATAAGACAATTTGTACATACACATCCTGACTACAAGCATGATTCAGTTGTTGGTGACAAAATTGTATACGATCTTATCAAACATTTATCTGAAAGAAAAATTCCATAATTCTGACTGAACTAGCTAGTACTATACTAGAATTGACTTTTGACTTAAGACATAATATACAGGATTAATATTATATTAGAATTAGATAGTATATACTAAAACAACACTATAGTTTTAAGTAACCTTCATCTTATAAACTATCAATAAAATTTTTCCTATAACTTTAATTCCACGTGAGAAACAACTTGATAACTAATGAAGTGTATTAGATGCACTTTTTCTCTTTGTAAAGAAATAGTGTTCCATCTAACTAACTGTTCTGCCAAGTTTTTCTTTATGATTTTGAACAAAATAGAATTTGAGCATTGGAAAGTGTATATCTATATGGATATATTAGGTCAGCTTGAGAAATGCTCCCAACAAGGCTTTGAATGTCAATGTTTCAGAAAATTGAATATTTATCAATCTAAAACAAGTTTCAAAGAAGACTGCATTATTTCATGCAGTGATACAGTAGTAATAAATATGTTGACAGTTTTTCATATATAAAAATCACCAAACAAATAAAGTATTAATGCCTAACAGACATATAACAGTCTTCATTACACTGTTATTTCAAAACAATGTAGCTCACAGATGCTAACTAGCGTTAATGATATTCATAGGCGACAAACAGAGCGCCCCACAAGAGCATGAAGACAAAATCTGCAGTACATATAAAAAGAAATGAAAATCAACTTGGATAGGTTGTGTTGTGGGCCAGCGTTCTGCAATGCATCAGACCTCTGAGATGGTTACCAGCATACTCTACGGAGTATCCGAAAGGCCGACTAGGATAGGGCTGGTAGTCTCCCTTTAAACGAGAAGAGGCTGGTGTATTTGTGGTTCCCGGTTCCTGAATGCGACATTCCCTAAGAGCTGGAATCCCGTACGGCTGGTTTTAAGTTAGGGCGATGCTCCAGCCAGGATTACCTCGCGAAGACGAGGGTTACCAAGCCAGGTGGCGTCCCAGCTAGCAATAGCAGGGAATCCTGGAGCCTAAGTGGAAGCCTGAGTGGGTGAGCGAGTAGGAATCGTTTGGGCAACACAACATGTTTTTTTTTTATTTTTAATAAATCTTGATTTTATTTAAACTACAAGAAATGTCAGTCAATCCAAAGTAAAGTTAATGTTAAGTTTTAGTTGCTAAAAGTCAAAATTAAAGGACATATTGGAAGTTCCTTTAATGTCAGTTCAAAATAGGATTACCTCGCGAAGACGAGGGTTACCAAGCCAGGTGGCAGTCCCAGCTAGCAATAGCAGGGAATCCTGGAGCCTAAGTGGAAGCTGAGTGGGTGAGCGAGTAGGAATCGTTTGGGCAACACACACATTTTTTTTTATTTTTAATAAATTTTGACTTTATTTAAACTACAAGAAAATGTCAGTCAATACAAGGTAAAGTTAATGTTGAAGACTACCAACGTATACTTCATATAAGTGGATGTACCCTCATGTAACAACCACACCCACCATTAATGCAATTACTCATGTATTTATCATCAGGTGTTATAGATTAACAACAAATGGTTTGACTCTTCAATATTTGACTAATTTCAAAGCACTGAAAAACAGAACAAGATACAGAAGTGGTAAAAATAATGATATCATAATTACATCATATTGACATCATTGCCATAGCCACAAGTTTCTAGTCGAGGACATATTATTAAAAGAAAGAAACCAGAACCAGTGTATTATGGAGATTTTGTGGTAAAGGGTTAAAAATTAATGATAATTTGTTCTATAATATATAGTCAGCTATTCAAGACTTGGATCATGAAAATGAATTAGATTTATTATATACTGTTATCGCATTACCTGAAGGAGAAGAAACAGTAGCTCAATTGTGTTTTTTAGATGACAATACAGGAAAAATTACTAAAACTGTACCACTTCCAACTTGGAATCCAGTATGCATCCATCAATTTTTAATTTATATGTCCATTACTTTTATAGGCTGAATCTAACAGTATTTATTATGAACTGGATTGTCTAATACATGTTGCTGGTAACATCTGTTACTTTTATCGATTGACAAGAGAAATTTCATCATTAACTGATAACACTCATTAAAAAAAAGTTATTCAAGACTTGGATCATGAAAATGAATTAGATTTATTATATACTGTTATCACATTACCTGATGGAGAAGAAACAGTAGCTCAATTGTGTTTTTTAGATGACAATACAGGAAAAATTACTAAAACTGTACCACTACCAACTTGGAATCCAGTATGCATCCATACCTGACAATCTTTGTGCTTTTACTTGTGTGTGGACATTGTGAGGCTAATATCAACTATATTAAGTGTATCAAAAGCAATGAATGACCGTAACATTGACTATTGAGTTTAATTACTCTACACATCATGGTTGGGTTTGAGCTTCTAGTGTTAATGGCTATAGTTTCTTCCTTTTCTCAAAACCTTAGTCTACAATGATACACAAGCACAGCATGAAGTGAAAATTGTATGACAACTTTTTTATATAGTATCCTTATATTGTTGATAGCATGATAAGTTGACTTTTGTTGACTCTAGATGTGAATATTTTATATAACAATATTTTTGCATGACTTAAAAGTGTCTTCATTTTTTTAGGTAGAATATCATTTGGTTACCAAGCCAGGTGGCGGTCCCAGCTAGCAATAGCAGGGAATCCTGGAGCCTAAGTGGAAGCCTGAGTGGGTGAGCGAGTAGGAATCGTTTGGGCAACACAACATGTTTTTTATTTATTTTTAATAAATCTTGATTTTATTTAAACTACAAGAAATGTCAGTCAATCCAAAGTAAAGTTAATGTTAAGTTTTAGTTGCTAAAAGTCAAAATTAAAGGACATATTGGAAGTTCCTTTAATGTCAGTTCAAAATAGGATTACCTCGCGAAGACGAGGGTTACCAAGCCAGGTGGCAGTCCCAGCTAGCAATAGCAGGGAATCCTGGAGCCTAAGTGGAAGCCTGAGTGGGTGAGCGAGTAGGAATCGTTTGGGCAACACAACATGTTTTTTTTTTTTTATTTTTAATAAATTTTGACTTTATTTAAACTACAAGAAATGTCAGTCAATACAAGGTAAAGTTAATGTTGAAGACTACCAACGTATACTTCATATAAGTGGATGTACCCTCATGTAACAACCACACCCACCATTAATGCAATTACTCATGTATTTATCATCAGGTGTTATAGATTAACAACAAATGGGTTTGACTCTTCAATATTTGACTAATTTCAAAGCACTGAAAACAGAACAAGATACAGAAGTGGTAAAAATAATGATATCATAATTACATCATATTGACATCATTGCCATAGCCACAAGTTTCTAGTCGAGGACGAATTATTAAAAGAAAGAAACCAGAACCAGCGTATTATGGAGATTTTGTAGTAGAGGGGTTAAAAATTAATGATAATGTGTTCTATAATATATAGTCGGCTATTCAAGACTTGGATCATGAAAATGAATTAGATTTATTATATACTGTTATCACATTACCTGAAGGAGAAGAAACAGTAGCTCAATTGTGTTTTTTAGATGACAATACAGGAAAAATTACTAAACTGTACCACTTCCAACTTGGAATCCAGTATGCATCCATCAATTTTTAATTTATATGTCCATTACTTTTATAGGCTGAATCTAACAGTATTTATTATGAACTGGATTGTCTAATACATGTTGCTGGTAACATCTGTTACTTTTATCGATTGACAAGAGAAATTTCATCATTAACTGATAACACTCATTAAAAAAAATTAACCACAGACATATAACAGTCCCATTACAAAGTTAATCACAGATATAATCACAGATATTAATATCTATGATATTACTAAGGACTTATTTATTTTGTAATTATGATTTCATGAATCTCTGTGTATGAGAGTATGAGACAACAGATACCCAATAGGAACAAGCCATACCTGCTATAATTAGAGTTGCAATCATTTATAATATCCTTATATGCAGAAAGATATCGATGCAATTCAGGATTCTGACGAGATAAAGAATGCTGACAATTGATGCGTTAACAAATATACCTCTAGTCTAAATGATTTCCGTTGGTCAGTAGGCAGACCAGCAAACAAGTAATAAAAGATGTGAAAATTTCGTTCCTAATAGGATACAAAAACAAATGTAATGTACTACCAAATTTGGAAGGAAGTCACAGCCAACTACAAACATCTACAGTGTCATGCCAACTAACCTCATGTCCCTGGCGACAAACACGAGACTTTTTCTAAAAGGTATTGTTCTATACCAGCTCCAATAATACGTCCTTGTGATGTAAACATTAACTAAATAAATTTTCCAAATCGACTGGAGTTGTTGTTAAGACTTGTTTGTGCATTACCAAATGCTTGGATTCAACTATTATAACATTAACACAATAACGTATAACAAGATACTTATCATAAATTTTATGATGTTTATTAACACATCCATACTTCTCACCTGAATAATCATGTTTTGAAGTTGTCTTCCAAATTGACTTGATTTACACATGTTCATTAACTATAATAAATTATAAAAATTCCAACCTTCTCTTTTGTTTGCAAATTAAGTTCTATAAATTGAAACTAACAAGGAAATATCAAATACTTTCCCTTGTACATGTTTTTGTTAAATGGACAGGATCATGTGGGACAGATGTGGGTCTCAAAACACCATTAGATGACATTTAACAAACATGTAACTGTGTGGCTTAATAGAATTAAACTTGCTACTTAAAAGATTGTTTCTTTTTTGTTGTTCCTATAAAATAAATAATGACAAAAATTAAAATAATTAGTAGTGTTGTTATAGTTTGCTTAAGCAGGACTAGTTTTATTCTTGACCTTTAAAAATATAATTTAATTTTAGTTATTTAAATAGCTCACAGATGCTAACTAGCGTTAATGATATTCATAGGCGACAAACAGTGCGCCCCACAAGAGCATGAAGACAAAATCTGCAGTACATATAAAAAGAAATGAAAACCAACTTGGATAGGTTGTGTTGTGGGCCAGCGTTCTGCAATGCATCAGACCTCTGAGATGGTTACCAGCATACTCTACGGAGTATCCGAAAGGCCGACTAGGATAGGGCTGGTAGTCTCCCTTTAAAACGAGAAGAGGCTGGTGTATTTGTGGTTCCCGGTTCCTGAATGCGACATTCCCTAAGAGCTGGAATCCCGTACGGCTGTTTTAAGTTAGGGCGATGCTCCAGCCAGGATTACCTCGCGAAGACGAGGGTTACCAAGCCAGGTGGCGGTCCCAGCTAGCAATAGCAGGGAATCCTGGAGCCTAAGTGGAAGAAGCCTGAGTGGGTGAGCGAGTAGGAATCGTTTGGGCAACACAACATGTTTTTTTTTTATTTTTAATAAATCTTGACTTTATTTAAACTACAAGAAATGTCAGTCAATCCAATGTAAAGTTAATATTAAGTTTTAGTTGCTAAAAGTCAAAATTAAAGGACATATTGGAAGTTCCTTTAATGTCAGTTCAACTTAACTAACTAACTATATCAAAGATATTTGGTGACAACATCCGTGATGTCTCGCTGACTGAAGATCTTCTCCTTGTGCTATCATCACAACATTGTCAATATTATAGTTTTCAATGGATATTGGACAATGTTAGTGTATTAGACACGATAACCTATATTCTCTCTCTTTTTCTAGTGCACTAGCTATAGCTACAGTTAAATTAGGGATATCCTATCAGTCTAATGATACTACAGTATATACTCCTGGTACATTTCCTAATAGCATTCCTACAACCATTAATATCACTGGTATGTCACATGATTATCACCTTACATTATACTACACTATTGTAGAACTTCCACCACTGTTATTTCAAACACAATGTAATTCTGAAGTAGGAGTCCATTTTGGAGGCTCCCCTCATGTTTATATCCATAATCCAAAACCTGCTGCATGTAATGAATTAACATTACACTCTGGACAACTGGTAACTTATACATTTAAGAAACCTCATTATTTAATAGACTTGCTAGATTATGGATACATTGTATATCAATATTTATGTTAATATTGATATACAAAAATATCCAACTATGTATTATTATTAATGATTTAACAATGTATCATTAATAATCAATGATCATATTATTTTTGATATAACATTGTAAAAAGAATATAAATAATACATTGCTTTTTTTAGTGGTCCTACAATTGTATATGTGATGATAATTAATCCAATGATTGAATTATTAATAATATAATATTGTAAAAACAATACAAATATGCTTTCATTAGTAGTTCTGTGATGATAATAATTCAGTGATTGTGTTTATCGTCATAAAAATGATGGAAATTGGTCTATTGTAGTCTCACTGTTTGTAATTATGGCTTTATACAATAATATATTATTGCTTTGCAACTTATTTGAGTTATACAAGCCATATAACTGATATATATATATTTGATTATCTTAATCAATATATATATTAATTACTATCTAACTAGAATATTTTAAAAGCACATTTTGTTCTTTCAAAGACAATTTTGTAATTAATAATTCCATTGTCATTTATGATACTCATTGAAGATAAAGTTATCATTGACAATTATTTTACTACAAATTTAAGGAGTAAAAATATCATCCAATGTTATTGAGTATTATGTATATTATTATATAATTTATAACATATTTAATATGTGTATTGTTTGTATCTTTAATAGACATCTAAGAAAAAGGACAAAGAAGTTGATATGGAGACATCATTTTAGTTCAGTATATTCTCTAACTAAAACAGTTTTAATAATAACTTAGTGTGTAGTATTTGAACTAGTTTAATATTATAGATTATTACTATAGAATACTATAATATGTATATGAACTATGTAATTAGTTTGTGTGTGTATTAAGTGATTTTTTGAGCACATCATTTCAATTTCGCCGTGAAAAAAATAACTTAAACCACATCCTTCTAACACGTGCACATATTGTCTAGAATCTTATCTCCAATCATTGTATAGCTACTAATATCATTGCATTAATTCTCGTCAAAGTCAATATTGCATGTGTATGATATACAAGAATATAAAATTGTAAATGTAACTATACACATATACTCTAATATCTGTGCATACAAGAACATTTACAAAAAGATAAAGAAGACTGAACAATGTAACAAACATCCAATAGTGATTTAAATATATAATCCAAACTTTGCTACTGTTGAGTGTAATAATCCACTGATTTGACAACAGATATATATATGTGTATGTCATTTATAATATGAACTCACATTGTTGTTGATAAAGATGTTTTCAGTGTTCAATATCATTGCACCTGTCAGCTATAGCTATCTAATGATATTTAGATTGCTGGTGGTTTAAAAGGTTATTAGACTTTACAGAGGCTAGCAGAAGATTGCTTTACTCCATTTAGTGAATGACTAGCTTTATAAACATCCCATTGGAACCTTTAGGACGACCATGACTTCCACTGAAATATTTGCCTATGTTATATGCTTAAGAATACTTCTCAGAAGCTGCAACAAGAAAGAACACTTTTTGGGTGTGACTAGATAAAGTCATATACATGCTCAATTACCGGGTTACTGAGAAAAAAAAAGATCTGATTAGTAAGAATAGCTCCTGATTGTCCTAATAACTAAGAAACAGCTACTCACTAACAAGATTAATTACTAACTCAAAGAGTTATTGCTAGTTACCTCAACTTATTGTCAAGTATAGCTTTATACTTCTTTTGAATCTACTGACTTAAGAGTTAAATTGGACCTACCATTCTCATGATAATAATATCATCAAAAATGTTACTTGTAAAGTCATTTTGCAGACTACATGTTCATACATTTCTTTCTTTCTTAGGATGGGATGGCTATGTTATGGGATCTCAATGAAGGCAAACATCTTTATACTCTTCATGCATCAGAGACCATTAATGCTTTAGCCTTTAGTCCTAATAGATACTGGCTCTGTGCTGCTACTGGACCCAATGTTAAAGTATGGGTAAGTTCAAAATATGAATACAAAACTGTGATTACTACAATGTCCATTGTGTGATTTCTCTGAACTTAAATACACTGCACTGACTCTGAAGAAGACAGTCTATAAAGGTTTCCTATGTATTTACATGGAAACACTATATTAATTTTTTTATTGGATTTGGAGAGCAAGTCATTAGTTGATGAGATCAAACCTGAAGTTTATGTGGTTAGGTCTAGAGTGTATGTGTCTCTCCTGGAGTGCTGATGGACTAGAGTGTATGTGTCTTTTGCTGGCTACACAGACAATCTCATTCATGTCTATGATGTAGAAGTACTTTAATAGAATCTATTGTTTTGTTTATAAGTTTAAATTGAGATTGTCATAATATGTAATAATTAAAATTAAATTTAGTATAATTTAGATAAAACTGTATATTAATAACAGGAGTGGTATAGTCTAAAATTGTTATAATTTGACTACTAGTGATGTATCCATCAAATCTTGTTATCACAATTTATTGTTTAGTGTCTGAATCATGTTACATCCTCCAGACCGGACCGTAATAATTTATAATTAATTTCTAATTTGTCAATCATCCCACCTACTCTGCATACACTTAATAAAATTCATTGAAGTTAGTAAATACGTTTTTTGCCGAATAAAGAAGCAACTCAACTGTTATAGTCTATAATTGTCAACGTTTCAATCCTCAGGGTAGAGGTCGTGCATACTGAAGGAGCAGATTCTAATAACAACATTAAAAAAGGTTATTAAGAAAGAGAGTGTAAGAAAAATTATATTAATTTTAGTTATTTTATCTTTAAAAGCTTTATTACTAACCTATGGTTATATTCATGATAATCTTACTGTGAAAGTGAGAATACAGACCTATTGCTTGAAACCTATCCTTCATACATCAGTGATTTTGTTGTTAGCCATATAAGTGTTCAATACGAAATTAATACATTTAGGTTCTGATAATCTAGGGGTGTTATGGTTTAGGAGCTACTTTTTTGTTATAGAGGTTGCATTGCAAGGAGGTGCATGGCTATATTTCTATAAAATTTTGTATGACCTATATATCATAGCTATCCTTTTAAGTAAGGGCAAGGAATCTATTAAAATGTATTAACAAACTCTTATCTGCTAAATGTCATGATCAACATAGTACCATTAAGCTGTCTACATTAATATACAATATAATGTAATTATAAATATTAACTTCATACTATCCAGAAAGAAAGCTGGAAATGTAAACTCTCTGTAGATTTTACTCATTGATGACCTCTTTCCAATATTTTTATCATTTATTACATGAACACCTTTGGAAGTCATTTATAAGCATGTACTGGATAGTCCCAGCAGACTATAAGTATTTATCAAAGCAGTTGTGACAATCATGATATGAGACAAAGTACATTTAGTAAAACTTATAATATCTTTTTTATTTCTATGTAGTTTGTTCCAACAATAGACTGATAAAAATGGGATTTACTCGATACAGTGATGTTCTATCATTAGAACAAGTAAAGAAGAATACTTGGATTGTGCACAAGATGGGAATTTTGCAATTCATTTCTATTTATAAAAAAATATAAAGACATCAGTGGATATTCTCTTGAAATGGGGAGATGAGGTAAATCCTGTTGTTTTATATAAGGTTATCTTTTCAGGACTAGAATGCAATTAGGTATACACAGAAATTTTTATAAGATGTTTTAATTAATTAATTTAACAGATTCTATAACTAGCTATTGATACCTTCAAAATATTCAAACTCAACTGATTTTATTGTATGTGATCACTTTCATAAGCATTATCCAGAGCTACATTCACTTCTGATATGTTATGATATCCATACCTAAACTGCTAAAACATTTTCCTAGTATAGCAGTTTCAGTTTCCTTCTGTACACTTGCTAACTACATTATCACATGTACCTGTGTCCTGCTACAAACAGAACATTTCCTACAACTTGTAGTATGTAATGTATAATATCTTCGTTGATAAATCATGATCTAGTATATACCCACAGTGAACTCAATTCCATGTCAATCCTATTGTTTGAGGTTACTTGATATGTAAGGTTACATAATCTATGTCCCTTATATATCTTTTATTCTATTGTTGTATATTGGAGAAATAAAATGAAATTACACATTGTATGACTGGCAGCTGGGTTGTTTTATCATGTGCTTCTATTGTTTTTTAAGTTAGCCTCACATTCTTGGGCCTCACATTCTTAAGACCAAATACCTGACAATCTTGTGCTTTTACTTGTTTGTTGTGGACATTGTGAGGCTAATATCAACTATATTAAGTGTATCAAAAGCAATGGATGACCATAATATTGACTATTGAGTTTAATTACTCTACACATCATAGTTGGGTTTGAGCTTCTAGTGTTAATGGCTATAGTTTCTTCCTTTTTTCTCAAAACCTTAGTCTACAATGATACACAAGCACAGTATGAAGTGAAAATCATAAGACAACTTTTTTATATAGTATCCTTGTTGATAGCATGATAAGTTGACTTTGTTGAGTGTAGATGTGAATATTTTATGTAACAATATTTTTGCATGACTTAAAAGTGTCTTCATTTTTTTAGGTAGAATATCATTTACTTACATTAGATCATAAACATGAAGTAGCACGAGTAAGTCTGACAGGACCAGAAGTAGTAAGAAAACTATGTAATCAGGAAATTGGTGATACTGTAGAGTAAGGCTTATATTTAACATCACAAATAGTCATAATATTTTATAGTATACTGATATTGCTGATTGTATGTATAATTATACATTTTTATGATTACGAATAGAACATAATTG
>NW_024533302.1:35000-68146 GCF_016097555.1 Gigantopelta aegis
TCAGTCAATCCAAAGTAAAGTTAATGTTAAGTTTTAGTTGTTAAAAAAAAGTCAAAATTAAAGGACATATTGGAATTTCCTTTAATGTCAGTTCAACATAACACTAACTATATCATAGATATTTGGTGACAACATCCATGATGTCTCGCTGACTGAAGATCTTCTCCTTGTGCTATCATCACAACAATGTCAATATTATAGTTTTCAATGGATATTGGACAATGTTAGTGTATTAGACACGATAACCTATATTCTCTCTCTCTTTTCTAGTGCACTATAGCTACAGTTAAATTAGGGATATCCTATCAGTCTAATGATACTACAGTATATACTCCTGGTACATTTCCTAATAGCATTCCTACAACCATTAATATCACTGGTATGTCACATGATTATCACATGACATTATACTACACTATTGTAGAACTTCCACCACTTGTATTTCAAACACAATGTAATTCTGAAGTAGGAGTCCATTTTGGAGGCTCCCTTCATGTTTATATCCATTTAATCCAAAACCTGCTGCATGTAATGAATTAACATTACGCTCTGGACAACTGGTAACTTATACATTTAAGAACCTCATTATTTAATAGACTTGCTAGATTGGGACTTTAAGTACTGATAATGTAGCTTTCCATCATGATTTTGCATCATTTCATTTTGAAGACTACCAACGTATACTTCATATAAGTGGATGTACCCTCATATAACAACCACACCCACCATTCATGCAATTACTCATGTATTTATCATCAGGTGTTATAGATTAACAACAAATGGTTTGACTCTTCAATATTTGACTAATTTCAAAGCACTGAAAACAGAACAAGATACAGAAGTGGTAAAAATAATGATATCATAATTACATCATATTGACATCATTGCCATAGCCACAAGTTTCTAGTCGAGGACATATTATTAAAAGAAAGAAACCAGAACCAGTGTATTATGGAGATTTTGGGGTAAAGGGTTAAAAATTAATGATAATATGTTCTATAATATATAGTCGGCTATTCAAGACTTGGATCATGAAAATGAATTAGATTTATTATATACTGTTATCACATTACTTGAAGGAGAAGAAACAGTAGCTCAATTGTGTTTTTTAGATGACAATACAGGAAAAATTACTAAAACTGTACCACTTCCAACTTGGAATCCAGTATGCATCCATCAATTCTTAATTTATATGTCCATTACTTTTATAGGCTGAATCTAACAGTATTTATTATGAACTGGATTGTCTAATAACATGTTGTTGGTAACATCTGTTACTTTTATCGATTGACAAGAGAATCTTCATCATTAACTGATAACAGTCATTAATAAAAGTTAACCACAGACATATAACAGTCTCATTAAAAATTTAATCACAGATATTAAAATCTATGATATTATTAAGGAGTTATTTATTTTGTAATTATGATTCCATGAAAGCCACACGATACTTTGATAGTGTTGTTCCTTTATATTCTATCTTCATTATAGTACTTGTATGACTAGTGTATTCTGTCCTGTCCTTGACTATTACAAATTGCATCATTTTTGTAGTAAGTCCAGAATAGATAGTTAGGTAGTCAGAAGTACAGTCTGTAAAGTCAAGATCAGTGTAGAGAAGTCGGAAAGTTGGTTTCTTATTGTTCATGAAAATATAATAGAAACAGTTACAGTCTGTGTATATTTCCCTGGGAAATATACACAGACCGCTATTGACAGCATTTGGTTTTCATTGACAAGACTAAAGCATGATTTTGAACAAAAGAGAATTTGAGCATTGGAAAGTGTATATCTAAATGGATATATTAGGTCAGCTTGAGAAATGCTCCCAACAAGGCTTTGAATGTCAATGTTTCAGAAAATTTAATATTTATCAATCTAAAACAAAGTTATAAAGAAGACTGCATTATTTCATGCAGTGATACAGTAGTAATAATATGTTGACAGTTTTCATATATAAAAATCACCAAACAAATAAAGTATTAATGCCTAACTGTTTAATAGTCAATATGACTATCTTCATCAGTAACATGATATAGTTCATTATGGCACTAGTCAAAGAAATTGATTGTGAGAAAGATTTCCCCAAATCTAGAGAAGCAATATATGTTTCTAGTAGATTTAATAAGTGTAATAGATTTGTGTATGCTGCCATATACACAGGGGAAAAAAGTCTATTTACAATGTTTTGGAAACAATATTTATATTAGTTGTATTACTATGCAAATTTACCACTGGATTATAATATTGATGGCTTTTGGATAAAATGTTACAACTATACAATAGAAGTGATAAAAAAATATGTCACTAATCTTATTATTATAATATTTATGTTAATATTGATATACAAAAATATCCAACTATGTATTATTAATGATTTAACAATGTATCATTAATAACCAATGATCATATTATTATTGATATAACATTGTAAAAAGAATATCAATAATACATTGCTTTTCTTTAGTGGTCCTACAATTGTATATGTGATGATAATTAATCCATTGATTGAATTATTAATAATATTGTAAAAGCAATACAAATATGCTTTCATTAGTAGTTCTGTGATGATAATAATCCAGTGATTGTGTTATCATCATAAAAATAATGGAAACTGGTCTATTGTAGTCTCACTATTGTAATTATCCCTTTATACAATAACATATTATTG
This sequence comes from Gigantopelta aegis, assembly GCF_016097555.1. NCBI lineage: Eukaryota > Metazoa > Mollusca > Gastropoda > Neomphalida > Peltospiridae > Gigantopelta > Gigantopelta aegis. Next base: position 37,672 of record NW_024533302.1, read on the forward strand.
CTTTGCAACTTATTTGAGTTATACAAGCCATATAACTGATATATATTTGATTATCTTATCAAATATTATATATATATATATATATATATATATATATATATATATTAATTACTATCTAATTAGAATATTTTAAAAGCACATTTTGTTCTTTCAAAGACAATTTTGTAATTAATAATTCCATTGTCATTTATGATACTCATTGAAGATAAAGTTATCATTGACAATTATTTTACTACAATTTAAGGATTAAAAATATCATCCAATGTTATTGAGTATTATAGTATATTATTATATAATTTATATCATATTTAATATGTGTATTGTTTGTATCTTTAATAGACATCTAAGAAAAAGGACAAAGAAGTTGATATGGAGACATCATTTTAGTTCAATATATTCTCTAACTAAAACAGTTTTAATAATAACTTAGTGTGTAGTATACGTATTTGAACTAGTTAATATTATAGATTATTACTATAGAATACTATAATATGTATATGAACTATGTAATTACTTTGTGTGTGTATTAAGTGATTTTTTGAGCACATCATTTCATTTTGCCATGAAAAAAATAACTTAAACCCCATCCTTCTAACACGTGCACATAATGTCTAGAATCTGAGAAAAAACCTTATCTCCAATCATTGTATAGCTACTAATATCATTGCATTAATTCTTGTCAAAGTCATATTGCATTTGTATGATATACAAGAATATAAAACTGTAAATGTAACTATACACATATACTCTAATATCTGTGCATACAAGAACATTTACAAAAAGATAAAGAAGACTGAACAATGTAACAAACATCCAATAGTGATATAAATTTATAATCCAAACTTTGCTACTGTTGAGTGTAATGATCCACTGATTTTACAACAGATATATATATATATATGTGTATGTCATTTATAATATGAACTCACATTGTTGTTGATAAAGATGTTTTCAGTGTTCTCTAGAAATGACAATTACTACATTTAGAAGGATGATAACTGGTCTGAATATCCAATAAATGACTGTTGTCATGGCTTATATCTAAGGTATTATTGTACTGTAATTTTATCATGTGACATATCAATGATTAGAGAATACATAGCTTAAATAAAGCAATTTGATTGTTCAGACACTAGTAACTAGTTAGTTTCCAATGTGCATACTATAGATTGTTTTTATACTGTTAAATCGATTAGAATCTTCAATCAGTAGGAACTATGTAATTTAGAAACTCTTATATACCCATGCAGGATTATCTGCTCTTGAGCTTCATTGTTCGCTTGATCTTAGACTCTAAGTTACATGAACTGTACAAAGTCCAGATAGTATTTACTGTTGTCCTTCTTAAGAGTGTTGGGTGTTTTCTTGAATTAATATGTCACCATAATTCATGTCCCAATATTGTTAAATATCATGATTGTATATGTAAATGAATATTATCAGAGATTTAATTGGCATTGATACCAAATTATTAAACATTAGAATATGAGAAACGATTTCAGATTTTAAATTAAAAAAGCTTCTCTTTCGTGCTTGTTTTGTTCCTGTCATAATACATCTCTATGAACTGCTCATACTTGCTTTTGGAATTGCTAAAGACATTTCCTGACTTCTTCATCGATACTTCCCAAATAAAGTTGTTTGAAGAGCCATCATTTATAAAGTGCAACAACAAATACCCAGATATAGCGTGTAATATAAGTTGCTTTTGTCAGGAATTCTAAATAAACGTCACGCTTTCCCCTCGCCCCCCCCCCCCCCAAACATCGAAGGACGTTTATTTTCCCAGATATGAACCAATAATTAACAGTAGCAAAGTTGTACGTTTTGAGCCACTAAATAATTCAATTCTTTCAGTAGTTTTGATATGAATTCTTTACTTGTTAATGTCTAAGCTCCGTCAAACTCAAGATATTTGGTTAAGCTTTCTAAGATCTTAACATCAAAAATCTATTAAACCTCGTACTAAAGAAAATTTATCGTTGCTTGTAATTTGATTTTACGGTTAAATTCAGTCTCTAGTAACCTTTACGCCTACTGACAATAATAACATCCTCAGTGAAGCAGTTTTGCTAAGGTACGCCATACAGAGATAACAACAAAAAAGTTAAACAATAGGAAAATTGAAACATGGATGAACGTAAGTGATATCATATTAAGTTAGCAGATCCATACTGTAGATTTAAGGTTTAGTGCAATGATCAGAAATTGTTATGTGAAATATACTCTACATGCAATGATTATTATATGCCAAAAGTAATATAAATGGCTTACCAAGAATAATACCATATACAGATGAAGACAAAAATATTGACTAGTAATGTATGTATGGAGATTTCCATTTGAACTTGACACTAACTCAATGTTCAAACTCAGGTTAAGAATAAACTAGAGAGAAATGTTTTCTACCATTCAATAGGTCTTACAAATAGAGTGCTAGCTGTTCATGATCATGAAAGTAGCAAATCCCACATGATACTCATATGATTACATCATACTAAAATTGCTAATATATTCGAATAAATATTTGCTTAACAGCTCTCATTTAACTTCATATGACACTGCTACAATGATACGAGTATTGTCATAACTGCTATGATCAGTTCATTATGATAAGAAAGAAACAAGCACTATGAACAGTATGATTAGTGTACTTTCCTTCAGAGACTGAATAATTACATCTCATAAAGTGATGCAATTTTTAAAATGCATAATATTATAATTAACTTAACTATTTTAATGGTAATATCCTAATTTATACATTTATACATTGTTAGATGCATGAGGGAGTGCACACTTGTCACAACTTTGCTTTGTTTGTTATCATAACTTTACTCATAACAGCAAATTTATCAGATTGTAACAAATAGTCTTATTACTATAAGAATGTATTATCCACAGAAAATTTCAAGTCTGTGGCATTGGTTAAAACATTATTTTAACATTGATGCATGCAATGAGAGATTACTAAAAATTTATGTTGATTTTACAATGACTTTTCATAGGTTTCATGCCATATAATTTAAAGTTTCTCCAGTGGTATGGCTATGCACAACTAAGATCAAACAATATTTAACACAGTGACTATTGTCCAGCAAGAAGTCTTTAATTGGTTGTGTATTATGACACTGACCCCTTAAACCTTTACATTAACTACCTACCTAATTGAAACAAAGAATGGATTTCCTCCAAATAGTCACTTAGAACATTTTAAACTATGAGCCCTGTCCTGGGTGGGTTGATGATGTCATCATTGTTAAATTTCACAAAAACATTATCAAACTCACAGAGTATATGTTAATGTGACAAAGAGTATTTTCAGAGCACACATGAATATATGTCAGTTATATTAGCAGTCAAAGATGAAATTCACTACTTATTTCAAAAAGTTTTTGGCTTGAAAATATCCCATGTCATCAGTTCATTTTAATTTCATTTACTTTCCAAATTAACTTAAAAATTAGCCACTGTCAGCAATACCATCACACATACAAAGTAAATACCATATGGACAATTAGGTCATTGCACAGTAAAAAGTGATGGGTAGAAAGTAGCCAAACTTCAAAACACCTGCAACTCAAGTAACCCATGTCTTGGGTTAAAATAACCCAATGAAAATAATAGTTAAAGTAACTATCAAATGTACTGGTGATTATAACCCACACCTATAGTTAAAGTAACATCTGACATAAGTAGTTGAGGTAACAATTGCTGTTACTTTAACTTAATGCACTGTGGTTACTGTAACACTTAGTAGGTTTGATTCTAACATATGTTGCAGTTATCATAACTAACAAAATAGGTTGTTATAACTAATATTGTTAATGTAAATCATTAATGGTGACATGCTTCTTTTTTTTGGGTTTCATCATGTAATGTACTTTATTTTGATAGCAACATTGAAAAAGAATGTTGTCATTTTAACTAAGGTCTTCATTACCACAATTTTATCAATATGATGTAACCCAATTCAAAGTTGGTACAAGGTGAATACTAGTGTAACTCAATAAGCATGAAGCCCACTAGTTACATATTCAACCACATTGCTTTTTACACCCACTATGCTATAGTAGTCAAATCATGGTTTCAATTGAAGCTATAAGTAGATACTAAGTGAGTTAAGTTGAAGTAGTATCTACATCTCTCCCTCAAAGTTTCAGGTTATTGGACATAAACAACAAAGAGTACATTTGGCTTCTAGTCGGCTTTTCACATGTTAAGTTAGACCAGTTTTTGGCTTTGTGGTATCTCATATTGGGCTTACATCAACTTGATGAAATTCTGGTAACGAGGACAACGGTTGAAATAACAAAATTCTATTTTAAGTGCATTATTATGGCTATGTCATTTTCTGTTTCTTCACACCAGTCATTAATATCCGATTTATTTGATTATAATGTTTATCATGGTCATAAACTAACAGATGGTTTGACTTATATATTATCTAAAACACTATATTATGTAAACTAAATATTATTTTTTCCCTTTTACCAATTTTGTTTTAATAACTAGAATAAATTGTTTTTTTTTGCTGTTAAACTACATAAACTAGTTATAGTAACAGTCAGTCAACATGGTAGCTTTATGCAACCAACTTAGTTACACATAACCCATTTTAGTTAAAGTTACCCAGGAGTGTCACTTCAATTATATGTAGGTTAATATAACCAATTTGTATTGTAGTTGATACAAACATTGCGGGTAGTTTTAACCTTTTTTTGGCTGTGTGTCAACTGTGTTGTAGGAGTAGGCAGACTCTAGCTGTTAACATTCCCATGTACATGTACATGTCGTCCAAACAACAATTGTTTGGTATGTGGTCTATAATTCACCACAAATTCATTCCATTTTGTGTCTTTCAATGTCTCCACCAAAAGCAACCTGAAATTATGAGTTACCACATAAAAATTAACATTTGTCAATGAAGGTTTGAATTGACTTTTACATAAAAGGTGATTTGATGTTGTTAAGATTTGCTACTGTCCTTTTTAGAGGAAGCTTTTTTTCAAGAAGACTTTGTAATTGTCGCTGGGAACGATAATATAAGTTCCAGCATAGAATTAAATCATGGAAAGAGGCAGTCTCTGGATTTAAATAATGCACTAATACAAAAACGTTCAAGAGACAAATCCATTACTGAAGATAACACCAAAACAAGGACATGGTAAGAAATGCTCTATATATTAGGATTAATTGTGTACAGGTGTAGTCAGAGCATGTTTAACAACAGTACATGTAGATTGTTATCGCATAGCAAATAACAATTACTATAGCAATAGCATTTGTTTTATCATAGAAACTATATTTGGTCAAAATGACTAAACGTGCATGTTATCATAACAAGAAGAACCCGTTCTTAACTGAATTCAGTGGGGACTTTAGTGTGATTTCAGACCATTAATATTGTTCCTGGCAATGGTTCAATCTATATATGTGGTATTGCATTACTCATAACATAGATTAAAAAGTTAACGTCATAACTTATTCTCTAACTAACAACATAATTTTGACCATTAATTTCTAGACTATTAGGCTAACAAAAATGTCATAAGCATGCACCCATCACTTCTGAGTAGGAATGCTTCATGAAAATATAACATATGTTGGTCAAATATCACTACTTTATGAAAGCAAAAGATAATAATTATTTTAATGGAAAAATAATTTTTAAAGGAAATAATCACTCTGTTACTTAGTCTTGTCTCCAGATGTCCACTGCTTAATACATGTGGGGGCTTTTGGAGACAAGACTATCTGTTAATTACTAGCTGATATTTCCCGCATATAGGTATGGCCAATTATAATAACATTCTCCCTTTGAAAAAGTTGAAGATTTGGCTTACATTCTCTAGCCAGGCCGCAGATTAGCTAAATAGCCTCATTTCAGTGCTTCAGTACTTTAGTATTTAATAGTTATGGAAGCTGCAGACGTGCATTCCAATTCTTATTTCTTATATCTTCCACGCACCTTTGTGGAAGAAATAGGACCTTCACCTTCACCTTTGAAATTCCAAATAATGACCCAGTTGATGGGGTTCTTACGGAAGCGCAGATAACATTCCAATTCCTATTTATAATTTCAAACAAACAGTGTTATACAAATTTTAAATCTCCCTCCTTGGCTTCCATATATTATAACAATATGGAAATGAATGTCCGTCCTCTGGTTCTGTGTATGATACACCTATAATACATGACCAAAATCATGAACCAAACCCAGCCCAACTGGAAACATCTTGCTAATGCTCAATTCTAAGTGACGTTTTTGTGGTAATCGCATTCTGTATTTTAGTAAGTAACAAATAACCCTAATTAAAAATAGAAACAGGTCAAGAATGGAATAAGGAATAAAGAACTGGACCCCATAAACTATGTCATTAATTGAACTTTTTAAAATACTCAAAGGTATGTCGAAGGTATTGGAATTAGAATGTCTATCTGGACTTTTGTTATGGTTCAGTTCTTTATTCCTTATTCCATTCTTGACACGTGCACGATTTCTAATTTTTATTAGGCTTTCTTGTTATTAATAAAACACAGAGCACGAGTACAACAAGCCGTGTCTTAGAATCAAGCGTCAGAGAGACATTTTTAGTTGGGTTGCGTCCCTGATTTTGGTCATTTGTAATTTTATCATTCACAGAAACCAAGGACGGAGATTTATTTCCGTATTGTTATATACGGAAGCCGAGGATGGAGATTCAAACTCCATATAAACTCAGTTTGTTTGAAATTGGAAATAGGAATTGGAATGTCCATCAATGGCTTTTCCTAAATAGTGCTTATAAACTGTTATTACAATTGCCACATGAGAATTATATATGGAGGAAACAAAGGTACTATATAAGTGCTATGTAAACAATGTGGTACTGTCCAACATACCATGCATTCATTGAAGCAATAATCTACTGAAGCCGCAGAACGGACATTCCAATTTTTTTTCTTATTTCTTCTGCGAACCTTGGTGTATTTAAAAATTCCAATTAACGATCCAGTTGATGAGCCCAATTTCTCATTCCTAATTCCAATTTTGGCATGCGCGCCATTTCTAGGCTTTTCTTGTTACTTAATTAAACGCGGAGCGCGATTACCACGAGCCGTCTCTTAGAATCGAGCGTCAGCGAGATGTTTTTCCAGTTAGGTTGGGTCCCTGACTTTGGTTGTATATTGTAGCTCGATTATTTAGAGAAGCCGAGAACGGACATTAAAACTCCGTATAACCCCCCGTTATATTGAAATTGGAAATAGGAATTGGAATGTCCGTCTGCGGCTTCCGTAATAATCCTAGTTTGCTTCTACCCTTCTCCACCTAAAGGAGGGAGAGTCTAACTTGCTAGATTAGGAGCACCCAGACTACCAATTTAGCTATAAACATTTTTCAGCTCCCTGCACTCATTTTGTCAGTATAATATTTTGGTCTTGACAGCATCTCAGTTTTCCATCATGTGAAAATCATCGACACTAGTGCTTAGTAAATATAAAATTAATACCAACCAGAAATAGAGGATAGCCAAATGTAATTAATATAACTAGTATCTACTTTATATTTTTTTATTGCAGGTAGAAAATGTGTAATAATTGGCATAATATTTGCTGTAGTGATATTCTTGCTGTCTATTGGTTGCTTTGTTACAGCAGGTCTTAATAAAAAATATACTACCTCTAAAGTTCAACAAACACCAATATCATTCTACATAGCACCATTAAGTGTGACAGAAATTGATCTTAATAGTTATGGGATAGATGTCCACAAAAATAAAGGAATTAAAATAACTGCCTTGTACATTCGAGATGTTCATTATAGTGGAAATTTAGAAGTAGCTTTTCAAAATGGTGACATACACTGTACAACAAAAGCAATTTCAAATTCCTAATGCACCATTTAGTCATAATAACCTGCTAGTACGATATTGGCCTCATCGTCAAGTCCCTACAGGAACTATAAAGTGCAATACAAATGACAACCATCTCTGGATATGGAGTGGGTCGTTAAGAAACTTAACCAGATTTTAACTGTAACAGTGAAGATCTGTCAAAAACAACTAAACTTTACTTGTAGTCAAAAACAGTCAAGATGTATCTGATATTGCTGATAAGGTATGGGCTAATGCACGTGAAGATGAAGATCTAGTTGCCTGCTTTTCTGCTCTAAGAGTGAAAGTTATGTCACAGTGAGCATCAACATTGTAGAGTGTCTATCACTACCAACTAATTCATATAAAAAAATTGAAGTTGATGGCCACACTAATCCAACTAACAAATTTTATGATTGTGAAACTTTAATAATGATATATTTGCCAAACATCCTAAAGTCTACATTGATACCAATGGCCTGAAAAATTTCCAAAATAACTATGATATAATTGAAATACAAGTGACGGGAATACGAAATGAAATCTACTGGAAGATATTAGTAGGAGTTGGTTTTTTTTTAATTATAAGTGTTATATTATTTTGTATATGTATACTTGTACTGTTTTTTGCTGTAGAAAAAAGTAAACAATTGAGTTGTATTTTTTTGTTATTGTCAACATACTTCAACATGAAGTGAACATAATTATAAACATTTTGTCATTGCTATGTTCTCTTTTTTTGCAAACTAAATTAAGGAAATGAATCTTGTCTTTGTGTACAGCCATTCAAAATAAACATTAAAATGTTTAAAAGGTTTCATGTAACATAGCTATGATATTTGATGACCTATTGATGTAAAAACATACATAATAGAGGATTACATGAAAACATTAACTGTAATCGTAATAAACATGTAAACAAAGCAATAGAAAATGACAAGTAAACATAAAATGACATGTAACTTAACAATAGATAAGTGACATGTAAACATAAATGACATGTAAACAAAACAACAGAAAGCACACATACAAACAAGACAGACATATTTCAAATTCATATTCGAATATATTACAGACTATGACACTATCAATCATACAGAGAAAACTACCCCTGTTGACACCACTTAGTATAATATAGCTACAATTGCACACACAACTATGAATATATGTACTAATAGAATACTTCAACTGGATATTGTCAGTATCATCTTACATTAGAGGACACCAATATAGATATACAACTATTATACATTTATAAACATTCTTTACATAACTACCAACATTTGTGATAAAATGAGCTGATAAATTATACAAGTCATACGGAGTGTGAAACAAATCATAAACAATGTAATATTAATACCCAATAAGAAAACCTTGCCCCTAAATCTTCTTTAATGCTAAAAAGCATAGGTGGTTAATATCTCTAAAAGTATATTACATAACTTTATGATTCATTGTTACCTCATACAGGTAAAGCGGCAATTGTAGTACTATTGATGTGGTAATCACTACTTAATTAGTAATTATTATCACAAAGATGACTACTGCGGCGAATAATAACGAGAATAATAGAGCACAGGGCATTATTTGGAATAATTAGAAGAATACTGAGAATAAACGGAAGTTGCCACGTGTTGTTCAGCCAACATCGGCAGCAGCTGAGCAAGTATTTTCCTTTTTAAAGCTAGTTTTGAAGATCAACAGGACAGCTCCCTAAAGGACTACATAGAATCATCCTCATGCTCCAATACAACAATCGATGAAATTGTTCATTCATGAAATTTATTGGTGTAAATATTTTAAGTAAACATACTAAAATGTGAGAATAATTGGAGATATTAGTATGAATAATTGGAGGGGAAAAAGAAATAATGGAAAAGATTCAGAAGCCGTACAGAATAGAATAATCAGTAAACTTTGGAGCACATTAGCCCAGGCCTAGACTATATGGCCAAATGAGAGTTTTCAATGACAATACTAAAATACAAATCCATTACTTTTACAACATTAGTAATTAACCTAATTGATGTTATTTATGCACTGCTTTGTAATAATAGATGGAAGAGAATATGAAATTGTCTATAGAACGAGATGCTATACATCATAATCTTTCAGAATATGTCATATTTATCCAAACAAAGTTTCTGCATTATTCTGTGCAGTGATATATACAGTAGTAATAATATAGATATATAAATATATGTACATGTTATTCAGCCAAAAGGTTTGAAAGTCAATATCTCACAAAATTTGTCATGAAGATTAGTGTTATAATAAAGAAAACATTGCAATTGTGCTAATATGTTATTACAAATGTATGTTAGAGCAATAAACATTCGTTATAATTAACAAAATTTGGAACACTTATAATCATTACAGTACACAATTGTATGATTGTAGTAAGTTCTATAATCATGTTTTGAGCCACTAAATAATTCAATTCTTTCAGCATTTTTTGATGAATCTCTACTTGTTAATAAATACGGCAATGAGAATTTTAGTGTTGTAGTCTCCATTAAACTCAAAATAGTTGGTTAGACTTTCTAAGATCTAAATATCAAAATTACTCATTGAGCCTCGTACTATAGGAAAATTTATCGTTGCTTGTGTTTGACATTACTTCAGAGACTGGAGTATGTATACGATAATTACATCTAATAAGTGATGCATATTCACTGAACTATTTTAAGTGTAACATCATACATTTATACAAAGTTATATACATGGAGTGCACACTTGTCACATCTTTGCTTGCTTGTTTATAATTTTACTCATAGCAGCTATGACAAGAAATCTATTGTGACTGTAGCATATAGTTCCAAATTATTGAGGAGAACAAATTTTGGTTGTTCAGCTCCATGAATTGATTTTCATGATAAACTTTTAATGAATTTCAGAAATATTCAAGCACATCACTGCACACACACTTCAAGTAGTTGTCATAGTGGTCTCTCTCTTTCTTTCTCTCTCTAATGTGTATACACAAGATTGGTCCATTTATTTCTGAGGTAGGACTAAAAATTTCCAAGAAAGTGTTTCATGAAATTTTCAACGCTTCAAAAAAGAATGTATTATTCACAGAAATATGAATCTCTGTGGTATTGATTAAAACAATTATTTTAGCATTGATATGAGTGATGAGAATTACTAAAAATTCATGTCATTTTACAAAGATTTTTTCATAGGTTTCATACCAAGTGTATGCTAGACAAGGCAAAAAAATAAAGATCAAACAATAAATAACACGTGACTATTGTCCAGTACAGGATGTCTGTACTTGGTGTGCTTTATGACACTAACTTCTTAAACCCTAACATTAACTCAATTGCAACAAAGTATGGACTTCCTACCAAATATTCACATTAGAATATTTAAACTATGAGGCCCTGTCAAGGCTGGGTGGATGATATTATCATTGTGGAATCAAAATTTCACAAAACCATCATTAACTAACAGAGTATATGTTAATGTAACAAAGAATACTTTCATATTAGCAGTAAAGATTAAATTCACTTGTTTAAAAATATTTATTTTAAAAATGATCCATGTCATCAGTTGATTTTAAGTACTTTTGCCTTCCATTAGCTTAAAAGTTAGTCACTCTCAGCAATACCAACACATACAAAGTAAATGATTTATGGACAATAAGGTCATTGTCAGGTGTATAGTAAGAGTAGGCTGACTTCGTTGAAGAAAGTAATAAATATATATTATGGTATTCAATATTTGAGAGATTGTATTATGGAACAAGCTAATGGCCAAGTTGATGAAATCAAAATGTTTAGTAGAATAAACCAAGATGTATTGTTAACTTTTAAACATCAATTGAGATAAACCAGATATTTTTATTGACTTATTGGGTAAACTGAAAAGTAGTCATAACACCACGCACATAAAATATAGCATTATAGTACATGTAATAATGCAATCTGTTCTATCTTATATAGATGATGATGAGTTGATGCAAAACATACTGTTATTATTGATATTCTACTAGCATTTTACAAAGTTATCTCTTCAAACTTGGAGAGGAGTATACACTTCATGTTTTCTTCTATATTGGTCTTAAGTCTAATCTAAGACTCTAGAGTATGTTACATGTACATATCGCATGCAACGTATGTGCATGTAACCTATGCATGTATATGTCATAATATATATTATATGTTCATGCATAGGTTGTTGATCCTATCATCACTGCTGCTGATATAGAGTGTGATGTTGATCCACTTCTGTTAAATACTATGAAAGCTAATTGTGACAAAACAAAGAGAGAAGGAAGTAATCAGTGATATTCTCTCTCTCTCTCTCTCTCTCTCTCTCTCTCTTTCTTTCTATATAGATAACAGTATAGCTGATAAGCAAACCTTTACATCATGAAACGCATAACGTCCATTGTCTTGCTATTGTTTGAGCTGTGTTTTCATTCTATTGAGAACAAGAACAAAAGATGGAATGAAAGATTTCATTATTGTTAGTATATACCACTAAATTATTAATAACACAATTATTAAATCATTAGCAACATAATATGGTACATTTAATAATGGTAATAGTAATGACTTAATTATAGTGATTATAGTCATGTGGGTTATTTCTATATATATTATTAAACTCTTAGTTTACTTCATCTTATAACACTTGCCAAAGAATTTGATTGTGATAAAAATCTCAAAACTAGAGAAATCATATTCTGGTAGATTTAGTAAGTGTAATAAATTTTTATGTTAACATCAATTTTTGATCCTTATGACTTAGTATACAGGATATTATTGTAAGTATATTATATGTTGTAAACATAATATAATACTTTTCATTACGTATAGTCATAGTATCACTATTATAGTTAAAACTAGATTGGAGATTTACTATCTAACTAAAACATTTAAAAGCACATTTTGTCCTATCAAAGACCACCTTGTATTAATAATTCCATTGTGATACTCATTAAAGATAAAGTTATCATTGACAATTACTTTACTACAAAAATTTAAAGAGTAAAATCTTATCAAATGCCATTCAGTGTTTATAGTATATTATTATATAATTTATAACATATTTAATTGTGTATTATTTGTATCTTTAATGGAAACCAAGGAAAAAGACAAAAAATTGATATGGCGACTTCATTTTAGTTTAGTATATTCTCCAAATAAAACTTGTTATAGTTTTAGTGATAACTTAGTGTGTAACATTTTAACTAGTTAGTATTATAGATTATTACTGTAGAATACTATAATATGTATATGAACTATGTAATTAGTTTGTGTTCATTCAGTCATTTTTTGAATGCATAATTATCAATAAACATAATGCTAACATGTTGAAACCCACTCCTCTATAATGTAGATATTTAGGAAGATGATCTAGATCAGAGAGAAAGCATTAATCTTCCCATCAAAATGTGATGTCATTGACATTACAGCATTATTTAGTCAAGGTTAGTATGCTATTTGATACACAAATTATACAACAGATCAGAACATGCAATTATATACATGTATTTATAATTTATTTAGTCTATTAGAATATTAATATTTAATATGAAGTTCTTGTTGACTATTTTCTCTCTCTAGAGACTACAATTGCCACATTTGGGATGATGATGGGTGATTTCAATATCCTATACATGTCACATGACTGCTGTTATATTATGACTATAAAGTATGTAGTAATTGATGTCAGTCTTTTGATATGTTTTTATAAGGACATGATTATTATTTGTATAAGTATAATAATACATATATTATACACATACTGTATGTATATAATATCTGCTGATATTACCAACATACCTATTAAGCTGACATAACCTATTTTATAATAATTATTAGAACTTTCTATCTAACTGACATCATACCCAAATTTACTTTACCTAGAATAATTATAATATATTGTCTTTAAGTCTTCATTTTTTGATGCGTGCAAAACACTCTATTACTTTAAAATATTACTTCATAAAAAAAAAACTAGCATGTAATATACATGTGCTTACATGATGTTAATGAAGAATTGATTTTAATATATTGCCTGAATATGTAGAATGTGTAATGACAATACCTGAAACTATTTAAAACTAGGTGTTATCAACCTTCACATTGTGGTTTAGTACTCTTTTGGAGAGAGTTAAGTTTGATTATTTTATATTAAGTATTAATTGTTTTTTTTATTCAACAATTTAAGCAAGTAATTTAAATTTCTATTTTCGAAATACTATATCATAAAGTACAAAATTAATCAAAATCAAATCATTGTTACAAGTCTATTACGGTATCAGTTTTCACTTGGTACATACCACACAGGCTAGCTCTTTCACCTTGTCATAGGAGGACAGAGATACCATTACATTCAGCACGAACATGATAGAATAAAGCACCATTAGTGTTAGCAGCACTGCCTGGAATAGATTCAGGATCTTTATCACACATTCATAGACTGCATTACGTTTGTTCTCATTTAACTCAGCCATGAGGTAACCTTGATATTCTGTGGTCCTGGTCCATGTTTTAGGACATGTAGTCTTTGCTGGTATCATTAGATATGCTACTCTAGTGGAAACATAACATACAACACAGGGGACATTATGTCATTAAATGGAGCTAAGGGACCACTATTGTCGTAACTTTGATATTCTGCTCCATAAATCATAAACTGATATTGATGAAAACCAGGTACATAGGATAGAAACTCAGGTTGATCAGGTAGACAAATGTAGTTGCTCCACCTCATATTGATCAAAATGACTCCCGGCAGCTTTCCCTTGGTAGAGTAATTCTGTATCATTGGTTGTAGGACAGGTGGTACGTCCCCATCTAGTAAAGACCACACCTCCATTTCTTGGTCCTAGAGATCCTTGTGGTCCTGGTTTTCCATTTTCCCCTTTCATTCCATCTTTAACCATTGGTCCCATTTTCTTCCAGGCGTACCAGCTTGTCCAGGAGGACCTTGAATGCCATCACGACCATCCGACCATCACGACAATCACGACAATCACGACAATCACATCCTTGTAATATTTGAATATAAGGTGTGTTGGTAGGACATTTGGTGTAGGAGAGGTACATCTCTTGTCTCGACTGGTGTCTATAATAAATGGATTGGAAGTGAATGGTTTAAACAATATGATTACCTGATACAGCAGCAGTAGTACATTGTTCTACAGTTAGTAACAGGACAACCAACAATGACAGCATCTGTATCATCATCTTGAGAGTTAGTTTGATGTAGAAGGAAAGATTTGCTCCAAGAGCTTGAGACTTCACTTTACTTGAATTTTAATATTTTTTCTTGATATTAAATTTCTGTCTGTCAGTTCTTATATGGTCATCAGTTGTTGACAACTTTGATCAACTTGTGAGTGTAAACATGTTTGTGAGTCAAGAGACCACTTCCTTATGGGTTGATATCTTGACCAAAGAAGGCAGGAGGACAAATATGTCAAAGGATGGTGTGAACAAAGAGTGTGTGAAATGAAAGAGGCCATTCCTTATGGGTTGGATAGTTTAACCAAAGGAGATAAGAGGATGGGTATGTCAATGTTGTGGTCAATGAAAACCATCCTCTATGATGATGGAAGATTGGAAAAGACCTTCCCTGTCTCACAGGCGAATTAGTTAACAGTACAGTTGTTAGGTTACTTGGTCAGGAAGACCTAATGGAAGGACTTGTCGATTTAGACTGTTGTGTTTTGCCATAAATGTTTTGATAATAATATTCAATCATGCTTTATAACCATGAAAATGCTTCAAGTACTAACTATAAATTGTTGTACAAATTATAATCATGATTCCTTCAAACCACAAAATTACACAAATCTTTAGTGACACAAAATTTTCAGGTTAAATTGTTCGGTTCTCTTTCTCTCTCTCTCCAGATTACTACAGTGTTACTAGCACTTACTTTAGTTAAAGATGATATTCACTGGATAATAAACATGACAATATGACCACACCGGCTTCGTCTTTTTGTCTCTTGTCTCTCTTTCTTTAGAGATGATTTAGAACTCAGTATACAGGAGACCTGTTGTAAGTATTTATATGTGTACACATAATAATAATAATTATTATTTTATCTTTACATCTAGTCATAATAATTATGGTTGTTATAGGTAAAAGTAGATTAACGAGTTACTATCTAACTAGAACATTTTAAAAAAAAGCAGTTTTGCTCCTTGCAAATATGACCTTGTAATGAATAATTCCATTGGTCATTTATGGACATTCAATAAAGAGAAAGTTGTCATTTTACTACAAATTAAGGAATAAAATATTATTCAATATCTTTCAGTATTATAATGGGGGGATATTATAATATAATTTATATCATATTTAATATGTGTATTGTTTTTTATCTTCAATGGATTCTAAAAAAGACAAGAAAGTTGATATGGGGAGATCATTTTTAGTTCAGTATATTCTCTAAAATAAAACTTGTTATAGTTTTTAGTGATAACTTATGTGTAGTATTTTAACTAGTTAATATTATATATTATTTACTATAGAATACTATAATATGTATAATGAACTGTGTAATTAGTTGGTGTGTGCTTTCAGTCATTTTTGAATAAGAGACTACTAAACCTGTAGGAAAACCACACCTCTAAAATGGTAGCTTCGACCCTAGATCAGAGAAAACACTGATCTCTAACCAATATTGATGTCACAATACTATAGTATTAATTCTAGTCAAAGTAAGTATACTATTTGATATACGAATTATACAAAACATCAGAACATATAGCTATATACATATATGTTTATATAATTATTTTGGTTTATAAAGAAGAAAAACTATGTTTGATGGGGAAGTTGTTATTAATAAAAGTTGCGGGTTTTTTTCTATAGAGATTACATTACCACATTTAGGATAATGTGAGTTATTTGAATATCCTATACTTCACATGATTTCTCTATGACTTACATCTAATTTATTCTTGTATTGTAATTATATTGTGAAGTACATAGAGACAGAGAGCCCATGCATTTCATTTGTAGAAAAGGTTACTATTGTTCATATAAACTGATATTCAGGACTGATATTCACTAGCACCAGGTGTGTTGGATAGAACTCAGTTTATCAGGTAGACAAATGTAGTTAGCTCCACCTCCATAGTGATCATAAATTACTCCAGCAGCCTTCCCTTTGTATAGTAATTCTGTATCATTGGTTGAAGGACATGTGTATGTCCCCCATCTAATAAAAGATCACACCTCCATTTCTTGGTCCTGGAAGTCCTTGTGGTCCAGGTTCTCCTTTGTCTCCTTTATTGCCATCTTTACCCATTAGTGCCATCTCTTCCAGGTATACCAGGTGTCCAGGAGGACCTTGTATGCCATCACGACCATCACGTCCTTGTAGTATTTGAATATAAGGTGTGTTGGTAGTGATATTTGTGTAGAAGAGGTACATCTCTTATCTTGAATAGTTTATAGAATAAATAATTTGCAAAAAAAATGGAATAGTTTTTAAAACAATATCCAGCTACCTTGTACAAACAGCTGTAGTACATTGTTCTAACAAGAGGAGGGTTGTGTGGGGTTAGTAAGAGGACACATACTAGGAACCAACACGATAGTGTCTGTATCATCATCTGAGAGTTTATTTTGATGTCAAAGGAAGATTAGCTTGAAGAGCTTGAGAGTTTCACTTTACTTGAATTGTAATTTTTCTAATATTTAAAAGAGTGTCTGTCAGCTCTTTTTATACTTATCAATTATTGACAATTTCGCTCAAATTTTGAGTGTAACATGTTTTTGTGAGTGAATAGGCCATTCCCTTATGGGATTGGAATATCTTAACCTACCTCAAAGGCTGGGTGTGAACAAAAAGGGTTTTGAGTGAAGGAGCCCCTTCCTTTATGGGTTGGATAATTTGACCAAAAGATACAATAGAATAGGTATGTCAAAGGTGAGGTCAGTGAAAACCATCCTCTATGTTGATAGAGGATTAGAAAAGACCTTCCCCTGTCTCACAGATCAATTAGTTAACAGTACAGTGGTTAGGTTTACTAGTTTAGGAAAGACCTAAGTGAAAGGACATGGTTGATTTAGGCTGTTATCTTTGGTCTTGTTTATAATATTATTCAATCTTACTTTATCAACATAAAAATATTCCACGTACAAACTATAAATTTTGGCATGAAAAATATAATCATAATTCCTCCAACCACAAAAATTAGGCAAATCTTTATTTGACAAAAAAACTTTCAAGTTATAGTATATTCTCTTCCTCTCTCTCTCTCCTCTCTCTCTTCTCTCTCTCTCTCCAGAGATTACTACAGTCTTACTTGCACCTTCCAAAAGATGAGATACATTGGATAATAAACATGGCAATGTGACTACACCCAAAGGAAATATAAACGTAATGATACTCAGACCAAGATCTGCCTGAAGTTATTTTTGAAACAATTCATCTCAGAGGTTAGTTTTATCCACTAGTGTTTGATGTTATCTTAATGTAAATACACAGTATATGTATTAATATAATGATTATTTTCTTTTCAATTCTATTATTTAGCTTTGATGAGGAAATATCATAAATAACCACACCCTCATGTAATATATCCCTTATCTTGAACAGTACTTTAACTAATACTTACATCATTTCATTGTAGAGAGGTAGGAACTGTGGTGTTCTGAAGAGGAAAACCTTTTTTAATGGCATATTTTGTTGTCTTCATTTCTATTTATTATTTTTATTTATTAAGTCTAAGAAAGTAAGTTGATAATCTACTATGTTAAGTACAACAACAACATTTATAATACATGTTTGTAATATTAACATTACATTATATTTTTAGAATATATAGTGGATATCGTGTAGAATATGACTTTGAGGGACTATGTGTAGATTTGCTTTAGACTACAAGTATTAACCATGTCCATAAAGCTCCATTAAAGTGATCTGTGATATGACACTCCGTACGATATGGGAACAAGCAAGTTAATAGTTAGCCTTGACTTTTGAATGTGGTATCGGTTCATACTTGATATATTGACACTTGAGGAAACATTGATTAGTTCATCTGACTCTCTCATTTTATGTGGTAAATATGGTTCATCACATATACATTAATATGTACTAAAATCTAGAAGATCTCTCTTTATAAGGTAAGTCATATATCACGCAATGTTAAGTTGTAATTCTCGTTATTATTGTTACTAGAAATGTTGTTGCTATGATGAACTATAATTCTGAGACTCAAGAGATAGCAGATCATCAGAAGTTCTGTTACATATTCAAATCTTATGTATCTACATTGAGAAGTCTGGAATTGGTATTGGTAAGAGAACTAGTATAGCAACATAGAATAGTATAGTCAGTATATAATGTAGTGATATAATACCACAATATAACTATGTACTATGAAGTATATTATATACAGACAATAGTACTCTAGTATATACTACATTTTGTAAGTGAAATATGTTTTTTGTATTTTTCTATAGTTAATGTTGTTATGACTCGAGTTCTAATCGTTTCAGTTCTCTTAACAAGAAACGGACACACAACCATTAGACACAAAAGAGAGGCTACATGGGATTTATGCCAGTACTTATACCACCTGTGCAATATATGTATTAAGACTGTATATATATATATACATAAATGCATACATACATACATATATATTATAGAATATATATATATATATATATATCTATATATGTATGTATGTATGTGTAATATCAACACTGGACTATTTATAAGATTATGTGATCATCTATCAAATTATATATATCCTGTAGGTATAGCAATGTTCTGTTGAAGAGGGTCTCTCAAGGTGGAATTTGTTACAGTAAAAATAGAATGGCTTTTGTTAGTCGTCGTATTATGCCGTTAAAGCTGAAGAGTATTCAGATGTTCAGGTCATAAGTAGACTTACACTATTTATAATTATGTAACATCTCATTATTATGTCCTAATAAAGGGATATATTTTTTTACAGGATAATATAATGCTAGAATAGTAGTGTAATAAAGTGTCCTGATATTAGAACTATTAATAATTTATTGTACATTTGTAACTCAAAGAAACAAATAGTTTTTTCCTACCACAAACAATGAGATGTATCATTTCTGTGTTGTCAGAGATGCAAGTCATTGGCTGAAATTGTTGGTCCTTATGGTTTACAGCGTATTTGGGAGATCGGATTATGGAACAAGTTGGTGCTCAGTCAAAGAAACATCAAAAAATTAGTAGAACAGAACCAAGACACATTGTTAGCTCTTCATACCAATCGAGATAAACCAATATATTTAATGACTTATTTCGTAAACTGAAGAGTATGTCACAACACACCATAACATATGATATATAGTACATGTAATCATGTAATCTGTTCTTGTATAGATGGTGATGACTTAATTCATCACGTACTATCATTATTGGTATTCTACTAGAATTAGAAAGTTATCTCTTCAAGCTTTGAGAGTAGTCCTTGAGAGGAGATACCCTTCATGTTCTCCTCTATTTATTGGACTTTAAGTCTAATCTCATTGACAAAGATTCCAAGTAGTTACATGTACGATAACAAATATAAACACACAAACAAAGCTTGTTTCTTTTTCGTGTATTTTTTGGTGTGTACTTACTTCAATTAGTAATGAAATAAGAGTTGCAACTTTAATCAAGTTTTGAAGGTATATATTCTCTACTGTCAATACTATATAGTCCATGTACTATGTATGGATAATAATGTTATTGTTCTTTGATAATTTAATGAGAACATGTCATTTTTACATAATATAGGTCATGAAAATAATATCCATTGTCTTGCTATTGCTATCAATACTATGCTAAAGCTGTTTTTGCATTGTATGGAGAACAAAAACAAAAAGATAGAATGAAAGATTTCATTATTGTAAGTACCTAATACCAGTTTAACTATTAGTAACATAACCTGATACATTGATAAAATAATAATAATGATTTAGTTGTAGTAATTGTACTTACTTATTATTTAGCTCCTAATTATCTTAATCTCATATTGTGACAAGTGTCAAAGAAAAAATAGATCATGAGAAAGATTCTCCAAAGCCAGAGAACCCATATATTCTAGTGAATTAGTAAGTGTAGTAGATTAGTTTATGTTACTATGGTAACATTGTTCTTTTGATTTAGTTTATAGCGCAAAGTTTCTTTTTCTGACACGTTATTTGTTGGAGTCATTTTTCCATATTGTCTACTTAGAGATGGTTATAATTCAGTATACAAGAGACGTGTTGTAAGTATAATTATATGTTGTAGACATAATATTAATAAAGTACTTTATCATTACAGTAATATGACTATTATAGTTAAAAACTGGGGTTGAAGAGTTACAAATCTAACTAGAGCATTGTAAAAGTACATTTTTGTCCTTTCAAAGACAACCTTATAATTAATAATGCCATTATCATTATGATACTTATGGAAGAAAATGTTGTCATTGATAATTATTTTACTACAAAATTATCATATTATGGAATACATTGATGCTCAAGTGAGAAAGAAATGAAAATGTTAGTAGAATAGACAAGAGAGTCAATGCTTTTGTATACAGAAAAGGTTACTATTGTTCTTCTTAATTGAATTTTGGTCCAATAATTTAAAGTAGAATTTTGAGCTCAATCTAAACACCATGTATGAAATATTGTTTTATGTATTATTAATTGCAAAAAAGGCAAATTGTAGCTTTAAATTATTGAAAAAGCTCTGGCATTTAAATGTGATAACTTAAAAATACCCTATTATTTAAATAATCCAATTTTAAATATAAACTAATTATTTATTTTTATGAAATTAAGCTACAGTTCATACAAAATTATCTTGAGAATCATCTGGACACAATACAATTGATTCACACTATGTGTATCAAACAAGTCTTAGTCATTATTTTACTAAATTGCTCATTTTCTTTATAAACAAAGTTTGTAGTATATTGAACTTGATGTCAGTCTTTCGATATATGTTTTTATAAGGACATGATTATTATTATTTATATTAAGTATAATAATACATACATTATACACCTACTGTATGTGTATAATATCTACTGACGTTACCACTGTTACTGATATTACCAACAAAACCTATCTTATAATAACTTATTAGATCTTTCTATCTAACTGATATCTTAACCTCATTTACTTTACCTCAGAATAATTATAGTATAATGTAGTGTTTAAGTCTTCATTATTGGTACATATGTAATATTACATGTACTCATAGGATGTTAATGAAGAATTGATTTTAAACTATTACCTATATATATAGAGAGAGAATGTATAATAACAATCCCTGAATTATAGGAAATTAGCTGTTATCAATCTCCACATTTAGTTTTAGTACTCTTTGAGATAGAACTAAGTTTGATCATCTTATATTTAATGTTAATTGTGTTATACTCGACGATTTGAACAAGTAAATTTAAATTTTGTTTTTGAAAATATTGTATCATAAAGCGCAAATTACAGAATCAAATCAAAATCATTTTTTCACTTGGTACATACCACACAGGCTAGTTCTTTTTTTCCCTGTCATTTGGAGGACACATTCTTTATCAACACATTCATAGACTGCAAATTGCGTTTATGGTGGTAGACTCACCATGAGGTAACCTTGATATTCTGTGGTCCCATGTTTTTAGGACATGTAATCTTTGCTGGTACCATTACGGATGATACTCTAGTGAAGCATAACATCCAACACGGGACATTGTGATCATGGAGTGGGAGCTAGAGGACCCTTTGTGCACACCCTTAGTCTGAGTATTCAGCACCATAGAATGTAGGACTGGATGTTCACTAGCACCAGGTGTGTAGGATAGAAACTCAGGTTTATCAGTTTCTCTCTGGGGCAGACTTTACAATGGGGTAGTTAGCTCCATCTCCATAGTGATCATAATTACTCCCAGCAGCCTTCCTTTTGTAGAGTAATTCGTATCATTGGTTGTAGGACCGGTGGTATGTCCCCATCTAGTAAAGACCACACATGTCCCTCATGTTCTTGGTTTGAAGTCCTTGTGGTCCAGGTTCTCCTTTGTTTCCTTTATTGCCATCTTTACCATTAGTATAGGTCTCTCCAGATGTACCAGGTGGTCCAGGAGGACCTTGTATGCCATCACGACATCACGTTTCCTTGTAGTATTGAATAGATAATAAAGTAGTGTAGTTGGTAGGTGAACTTTGGTGTAGAAGAGCTACATCTCTTATCTTGAATAGTTTATATAATAAATTATTGAATTGAATCTTCTAAAATAATATGATTACCTTGTACAGCAGCTGTATACATTGTTCTAACAGGACAACCAACAATGATAGTATCTGTATCATCATCTTGAGAGTAGTTTGATGTAGAAGGAGAGATTAGCTTGAAGAGTTTGAGAGTTTACTTTTCTTGAATTTTATAATATAATGAGGATTAGAAAAGACCCCCTGTCTCACAAATCAATTAGTTAATAGTACAGGTGTTAGGTTACAAGACATGAGTGGAGTGGAACAACTTGTGTGATTTAACTGTTGTCTTTGTTATAAAATGTTTTGATAATAAGATTCATTCTTGTTTGATAACTATGAAAATGCTTCAAGTACAAACTATAAAATGTTTGTACAAATTATAATCAAAATTAAAGACCATTTACATAATCTTTTTTACTTAGAATAATTTGATTATTTGATAACATGTGAAATGTGTCACAGGTCTATCATATTTTAATGAATTGTGATTAATGTATACATGCGATTGATATATTAATTTAATATATGATACATATGTGACGATTATCAAAACTATATCATATATTAGACCTAACATATCAAACAGATATAACAGAAGTATAAGAATGCCAGAGGCTGGGGTGTGATCAAAGTGGGTATGAATTCTCGTATGGGTTGAATATCTTGAGACAAAGGACACACATGAACATGTACATCAAAGGTTAAAGTCAGGGAACACCACCTCTTTGATAGCAGAGGAAAGATAAACCATCTCTTGTGTCACTGCTGAATTAGTTATCAGTACAGTGGTTAGGTTACTTAAAAGAAGGAAAACCTGATCCAAAGGACATGTTGATTTAGAGTGTTGTCTTTATCATAAAACAGTTTTTGCTATTATTCAATCTGGTCTTATCTGGTTGGACGATGTGTCACACTAATTTTAATAACTTCGATGATTTATTCGATGATTCTTTCTGTAATGTCTGTCTGTCTGTCTGCCTGTCGTCTGCCTATCTGTCTGTCTGTAATGTCTGTCTGTCTGTCTGTCTACCTGTCTGTCTGTCTGAAATGTCTGTCTTTCTGTAATGTCTGTCTGTCTATCTGTCTGTCTGTCTATCTGTCTATCTATCTGTCTATCTGTCTGTAATATCTATCTGTCTGTCTGTCTGTCTGTCTGTCTATCTGTCTATCTATCCATCTGTCAGTCTATCTGTCTATCTATCTATCTGTCTATCTATCTGTCTGTCTGTAATTTCTGTCTGTATTTGTAAGTCTGTCTGTCTGTCCTCCTGCCTGTCTGTCTATAATGTCTGTTTGTCTGTCTGTCTGCCTGTCTGTCTGTAATGTCTGTTTGTCTGTCTGTCTACCTGTCTGTCTGTCTTCCGTCTGTCTGTCCTGTCTGTCTGTCTGTCTTCTTGTCTGTCTGTTTGTAATGTCTGTCTGTAATGTCTGTCTGTCAATCTGTCTATCTGTTTATACTATCTGTCTGTCTATCTGTCTATCTATCTGTCTGTCTGTCTGTCTGTCTATCTGTCTGTCTGTAAGTCTGTCTGTCTGTCTGTCTGCCTGCCTGTCTGTCTGTCTGTTTGTAATGTCTGTCTGTCATGTCTGTCTGTCTGTCTGTCTGCCAGTCTGTCTGTAATGTCTCTTTCTGTAATGTCTGTCAGTGTGTCTGTCTGTAACGTCTGTCTTGTCTGTCTGTAATGTCTGTCTGTTTGTCTGTTTGCCTGTCTGTCTGCCTGTCTGTTCGTCTGTAATGTCTGTCTGTCTGTCTGTCTATTTGTCTATCTGTTTTCTGTCTGTCTATCTGTCTATCTATCTGTCTGTCTGTCTGTTCTTCTATCTGTCTATCTATCTGTCTGTCTGTAATGTCTGTCTGTCTGTCTGTCTATCTGTCTGTCTATCTGTCTATCTATCTGAGTTCAATCTAAACACTATGTATGAAATATTGTTTTATTATTATTATTAAAGGCAAATTGTAGCTTTAATTATTGAAAAAGCTCTGGCATTTAAATATGATAATTTAAAACATACCTTATTATTTTAAATGATTCAATTGTAAATATAACTAATTATTTATTTTTATGAAATAAACTACAGTTCATACAAAATTATCTTGAGAATCCTGGACACAATACAAGTGATTCACACTATGTGTATCAAACAAGTCTTAGTCATTATTTTAATAAATTGCTCATTTTCTTTATAAACAAAGTTTTGTAGTATATTGAACTTGATGTCATGTCTTTTGATATATGTCTGTCGTAATGTCGGTCTGTATGTCTGTAATGTCTGTCTGTGTGTCTGTCTGTAATGTCGTCTTTCTGTAATGTCTGTCTGTCTGTCTGTCTGCCTGTCTGTAATGTCTGTCTGTGTGTCTGTCTGTCTGTCTGTAATGTCTGTCTGTCTGTCTGTTAGTCTGTCTGTCTATCTGTCTATCTATGTATCTATCTACCTATCTATCTAATCTATCTCCTGAGATTACTACAATATTACTAGAACTTATTTTAGATAAAATGAGATACAATTGGATAATAAAACATGGCAAATTGACAACACCCAATATCTATCTGTCTATCTAACATACCATGACAGGCAATTGTCATTGGTATGTTTACATGTACATATCAACATTTATTACATAATTTATGTGTTACAGAGGATGATAGTGGTATCCAAAAAAGGAGTTCCATTATTCAACTTTGCTTTTACATCAAAATCACTGATCATCGTCAATTTTATTAAGTGCATTCTTCAGTGTGATGATAAAGGTCTTGTTAATACTTTAAGCTTGTATAGAGGTTGTCGAGCACTTTCATTAGCAGTTTGTTAAGTTGTATATATATAATTGAGAGCAATGTATTGTTTGTCTAATATAGGTATACTAATAACTTATGGAGTTCATGTTGATGCTGCAATCAGTTAGACATTGCCTTTACCCTAAAAAAGCCGACTCTTATTAATATTATTGGGCCTTGATATTCCTCTTGTTTTGTCCCACCTTCTGCAATATATTCTTCAATTTACATAATATTTCCACGTAAAACTGCTACACATGTTCTAAAAAAAAACGTATAGGATATATGTATTTTTGTTCTCTTTAAAATACTTATATGATCATGAGTTATGAGTATTTCTTTAAAGGTATAATAAACAATTCATCTTCTTTAACAATCTTAATTTATTTAAAATTATGCATGGATGTGTCTTAGGTAAGTTCTAGAATTAATGCTGTGCCATTTATGCATGACATTTAAAATGCCATTAAAAGTGCTTTTTTTATTAGATGGTGTGTTTTTCAAATATACAGAAAGATAAACCTTATAATCCCTTTCTGTAGCATATATAAGCATATGTTTGAAAGTTATAAACAATTAAATTATTTAGCAATTCTATATAATTAATGTCTTTTTTACTTGAATATATTTACAAATGAAGACATTGGAGAAAATGACTCAATTTGTAAATTCTTGGTACCAGTCAATATTGCTCATTATTTCTTGGATATTTCTTCAAAGGTAATTGTGTCTTCATATCAATTCAATAAGATATTTTCTGGTAGCAAACTACTATCACTAGTAATCATAGTATTGAAAACTAATATTACTTATTGTCTGACTGTTTTCTCTTTTGCCCCATTCTCATCATAAAGACAGGTAGATATAACACTATCATTACTAGTAAATACCTGTCAGTTCTATCTTGGATGATTTGTAGTGTGACATTTGTTGTCAAGACATTTATGAACCATGACATTTTTTGCCTAGTAATGTTGTGCGTTTTTATATTATATTTCCAATTGATTCTCTACAATCTTTGGTAGTAGGGAACCAAATTATTTTATCTTTACTTGTCTTTAATTTGGATTGTAAACGCTTCGTAATATAATTATCAATCCATAGATATTTAATTATTGGAGGTTGATTTCCGTATTTGAACTAAAAGATCATGCTTCATGTAAATAGAGATATCTTGTTTCATGTAAAACATTATAGATTAAAGAGAATAGACCTGCTAAGAACAAAAGATTATACGTATTGAAGAAAAATCCTTCAAATGAATGAATTTAAAACTTCTTCATATTAATTGTATTTGTGTAGATATCCACCAGAAAGACCAAAATCAACTACTCTGTATTAAACTGGTAAAGTTAAATTTCTCAAGATGATGATTATATATCTGATTTTTATTTAAGATCATTTAGATATCAATTTTCTGATCCTTTTTCTTAATATATAAAATAAACTAATATTTTTATAAGGTCCTATGGAGTTGAAATAAACTTTGCTAAAATATTTTGAAGAAGTTTTAACAACGTCTTGTTTTTGTTTTTTGTTTTGTTTTACTTTATTTTGTTTGTTTTTCTATGAATTGTAATAGGGTGGGTCATTTTATGAAGAAGTTCCACCCTGTCTTTTGACCAAAATGGGATGACTCGGCTCGAAAGCTATAGGAAGGCTGTTATCAATGCCTTTAGTTTCCAATATGCCAACCTCAGTTCAGCTCTACAAGGATGTATGACTAAATTTAATGAGGAAAAGCATTTGCCGCCTCTATGATATCAGAATCTGTTATGGGAGAAGTGAGAACTTTGCTGACATGGCTAATGAATTTAAAACTGGATTGAAGTTGAGGAAGACTGTGGATGAGATTCAGACACACTGTTGTTGTCTTATTGGAATTCTTGAGGGCCTTGAATAGACCAGCGGACAATTGTTGTAGGAATCTGGGTGCAGAGCTGTCAATATTAGCTTCCCAGTATGGTTATGTTACCATGACAACAGATATTTAACACCCAAATCTATTGATAGGATAGTTAGATCATATTATTATAAGTTACAAAAATTGGAGACCATACTGCCTGAGAATAGAGATATAAAGAATTTGAATCTACAAAAATATTAATTTCCTATGGCATGAAATTATGTAATGAGCCATTGACTTACTTATGATGGAGGTGCTTGTTAATTCAGTTCTTATGTGGCCATAATTTCATTAACTAAAAGTACAGTCGCATTATGTGAATATCCATATGAGTGAAACATGATACAATAGAGAAACTAAATTAAGAAAGCCATCTTTATTTTTTTAGGCACACTAATTGAAGGCATGAGCAAGAGATGGATAGTATTAATTTTTAACAGATTATATTTTGTAACCGTCCAAATAGTCCACAATATAGGTGTATCACAGTTATCTGGACTATATAGAGCAGGTTGTATGCTAGTTACTTATGCTCACAAGAAAAATTACTGAAAGCAAATAATTCACTACTTTTTTCGTATATAGTTACAAACAAGAGATAATAGAAGTGTCCCCTTGCTTTTCTAGAACTTTTTGAATTAAGTCTTGTTTTTATACTATATGCATATGAATATCACAAGGAATTAAACAACTCTGTAGCCCTTGTAAAACACCTTTGATCAGACCTAGTATACAGTATCAATCATTAGAAGCACCATTCTGTTTCTCATGTATGGTTATTTTGCACTTGGAATGGGTCCCTTGCTTTACCTTTTTGAATTTAACCTCACCTTCATTCATGCAATATATGCTAATTACAATAGCAACTCTATTAAATATTAAAAAGTTAAGTGTCTCTAACATGCTTTTGTGTCTTGTAATATCTCTAGATCTCTTAAGTCTACTTAATCAGTATGGTCTTTCACATGAAGATTAGAGCAAGAGTGTGATGATGGACTTTTCATTGATGTTGCACAACATATGAGTCGATGACTATATAGCAGCTGGTCTTGTCTCAATTATCAATTGAAAGAGTTCGTTAGATTTTCTCAAATAGATAAAATGATTACAAAAGAAGAATGAGGTGTGTGGACTTGGAAAAGAAAGAATGGTAGTGCAAGCTACTTACAAAGAACTAGTGAAAGCATTCTTGAAAATGGAAGATCGATTTGTACTGAATCCATAATGAGATATGTTTAAAGGGAAATTTAGTATCCAGTCAAAGTCCAAGAATATGTAATCTTAATCCACAGAAGCCCAAAAGAATTGCGGAAGAATTAACATCAAGTGAAAAGGAAGCAGTGTGTAATAAGCTTAATGGATGGAAAATCATGATGTCCGTAAGCTTACACAGTTTTTTGTAGCCCCAGTTGATAAAATCTTTTAAGGAACGCAAAGTGGATCCACTGAATATTCAGTCACTTTGTAACAGCCTTAGTCCTTTAGGAACATCGACATGTGCAGGATCGTCCCATAATGTTCCAACTTTAGTAAAGATGAACACCTTGTCATCTGTATTTTCAGAGTTAACCAAACATTGCTCCCAGGTTCAACCTATGAGTATCACTTCAAGTTCTTGTGCCATTTTTAGGCATGTGTTCTGACAAACAGTCCTTGCAGACATATGAAGATAAACATCTTGTACCTTACTTGAAATCACGCCATTTTTGAAACCTTGCCCCTTTCCAAATCAACTCAACACAAACCAAAATTTTCTTAAAGGGTTTCGCGATGCTATTAGGAAGTGATGTAAAACTCAATGTAATTTTGCCAACTCTTGGTTTTGAAACTAGGCATTTATTTTTTTGAGAATTACAATGAGGGCTGATTGACTTTTTAGTCTTCCTCAGTTTATTTATAAGTTTCCCTGAATCCAACCTGTTTACTTTATTGAAAGGGGACAAGACGCCTAATACAAGTTAATTGAATGTGATTTGTGTTGTAAGTTTATTTTAATTTTTTCTTTCTTATGACTATAGATAATTCCAAAAAAACCGATATCTTACCGTTAATTTGTTGCAAGAAAAGATGGTTTTAATGAACATTTGGAGAGAGAAAAAAAAAACAAAGAATTTTGCTCGACTTAAATTATATCTTACATTGCTAAAAAAATCAATTTCATATATTTATTTGTAATTTAAGTACATTCAAAAAATGTTTGTTAAAAATTAAATTAAAAAGAAATTTGATTAGAAATTCTAAACGGAAAATAAAAATCCGTTTAACGCAACATTATTAAGGAGGGAAAAAGACAAAGGAGTATGAAAACTCCTCATGATGCTAAGAGAACTCGGCAAAAAAGCAATTTCTAATGTAACTGTGAAAATATTAAATTTAAATCTATCCCCAAAGCTTTACGGTTTTAATCAAATGGGAATTTAAAAACATCTTCCTCTACTTTTTTTCCGTTATAGTTTCTTGTTTATTTTATTCATTTTATCAAATTAAGTTATATTCTTTTTTCTACAGAATTGCGATCCAACTTACGGAGATGTATTGTCTTTAGTTTAAAAAAGAAAGAGGCAAGAAATTTTTTTAAAAGAGAAATAAAATTTTTAACCAAATGTTTATTTTTACTTTTTTTTCTTACCGGGTCCGATTTTAAGATGATAATGTTCTTAAAATATCATCCCGTCGTCATAAAATCGGGAACCCTCAATTATGAAGCAAGAAAAGGGAAAG
>NW_024533303.1:0-54695 GCF_016097555.1 Gigantopelta aegis
TGATTAACTTCCAATCATTTCAATGATAATTAACCCTTAGATGATCACTGTTACAAATTAGTGACATGATCACCTTCATTTAATAACCCTGTCACTAATTAGTGAACGAGGAATGTTAATTAAAAAGGAATTAGATAATGATTTCAATAGAAGTTGTGTGTTTAACATTAATAACCACTATACAAATCAAAACTTACTGTTTACTATTTTATAAAGAATGACTAGTTTAGTCCTGAAGTACTCTTTCTATTTATAAAAATGGAAGAGGTTCTCTATTATGTTAATTATTCCTGTATTAAGACCAGATTGGTTTGATAAGAGTTTTATATAATGTAGTATATTAAGTCTACAGTAGTAGCTATAATATACATGAACATAACTGTATAATAATTGTACCATTGACAATATCACATAGTGGATATTTACATGAAATCATTAAAAATTATGAATGTATTATGTGTTACTAGTACATTGAGTTGAAATTTATCTGTATACTGTGTATTGCGTATTATTTTCTCTTTGTTTCATTACTACAGGATGGCTGGACTGCTTACATTTTGCAGCATCCCGTAATCATCCAGAGATCATCAAAATATTAATTACTAATGTGCTGATATTACTGCTGTCGATAAGGATGAAAGATTATTTTTTCATTTCATCAAATATTCAAAGATCATAGGAAAAAATACTAAGTATGATATTAAAATGTTATTATAGATCAATGAGAATACTCTTTGTATTATCTGTGCTATTGTTTGTTAAATATACATGAAGACTGGTATAATCACTATTTTGTATAAGTATCCATTCAGTTTTTTAGCTAGAATTACAGTATATTGTGTTAGAATCATAATTAATTTGGTATCTAGGAAGTACAAATATTACAATTCTTTAATACAAGGTTTGATAAAAATGTTTTTATACCAAATAATTTGAATGAAACTAGTGGCGATTGACACATTTTGTTATTTTGAAATTGCATCTCAAAAATCTCAGCTTTGTAAACATACAGTTCTATATATGCATAACTATTCTATATGTATCAAAACTGTTGTTTGATATATTTTAGTAGCAGGTCTTACACATATTATGTCACAAATGTTGTTGCAAATCAAGTCACATATATAACTATTTCATATTAATAAAAATATTATTTTTGGCTTTTCTATATTATATTATGTTCCACTCAGGATGGTATGACTGCAGCTGAATTAGCTCAGAGAGAGGGCTATCGAGACATTGCAAAGTAATTATAGATGAAGGTAATGTATGTCATAATTTGGGACAACAACTTTATGAAACTTCATTTTCCTTGTATAGTTATATTATTGTAGAACAGTTTTAATGTAATGTACTAAACTACTTTATAGATTAGGATCTCTCTCCTTACTTCTCTTTGCGTTGTTTTACTTAAAATATACTATGTTAAAGACTTATTACTTATAAAACACATTTAGAATAATATAATTATTCTGTAACTCTATGATATTACTTATATAGCAACTACAGTACTGCAATCAGTTACGCCCAATTTTTAAATAAATGAATATCATTAATAGTAATATGGGTTGTTTGTTACACATGATGTTAACTTTTTTATTCCTTACTTTAAATGTCAATAGAGCAATGGAATAATTATATATAATAAGTATACATTACAATACTAGTTACATTATGACTATTGTCCATGTGAGAGTAGATTCACTAATTAGAATTTGAAGTTATTGTAATTAACAGAGTTTTTCTATTACAATTAAAATTTTGAGACATAATTGATGGAGGTTTCTTAATTAATAAAAAGTAATGTAGTTTCTTCTATAGGCTAATATTCAATAGTTGATTTTCATAAGAATCTCCCAATCTTAAGACAAATATCTATAATATACGAAACAGTACACTAGCAGATTGCATTTATTTAGTATAATATGATTTGTATGTGAACATATTACTAACACAATGCATTCTTCTATAATTATTCTAATATTCATTTCTTTCTTTGTCACAGCATTACAACGGCTTTTTAGACGTGGCATCACAAAGGAATGTTCAATTAACTAACATGAGACTTGTTCTAATGGGACCACCTTGTGTTGGTAAACCAGGCATTCAAGTCACTTCTATTCAACTGGAGTGCACCTAGATTTCACAATAGTAACAGCATAGCGACAAGACCTGTACGAGCTTAGAGAGGGTGGCAGGACACAATGAAGGAAAAATATGGAAAGAGTTACCAGTCTTGACTTGCTGAGGATGCTATCAGATGGTATTCATGCGCTAGGAAGAAGATCTCACAACTTGAAACTGATGATGAATCCTATTTCAGAAGATGCAGTGAAACAATTTTATTATATCTACAGAATCACCTAAAGACACCAACTACTGTTGATCTAGATTCACTGGATTGACAAAGCAAAATGTAAAAAGTTACAGGGCTGCTTTACCATCGCCTACTTACGAGTAATGTCAACTGTATCAGAAAAAGATTTCAATAATTGGATTCTGATATTAATACTACTATACACCCCAACCAAACCAGAAGAAGGAACCAAGGTTTTCCTGCCATTAATATGTCTTCAAGCCAATACAAACATCTCATCAAACGAAGCTACAATACCATAGTTTCTAGGTCCAGTCCATCTAAAGAGTTATCATCTTACATATAGACATGAAATCCATAAATATGCTCAGGAATTAGCAAAAGTTTTGCACAGCACGAAAAAACACAAAAAACACAAATCGCCACAAAAGCCACTGGATAAATGTTCTTGATAGGGGTGGTCACCCCAATTTGCTGATGTATCACGAGCATTTATTCGTGGTAATACCATAATGTAATCTGTACAAAGGTTAACAGAAAAGCCTTTTGAAAAGCCTCAGTTTTTGCTACTCACTGAATGGTAAGTTACTCAATTCAACCCAGGTGAGTTACAGATGAACAACCTACAACTGATAGAGCATTTGTGCGTTCAATAGTTTCTTCCAAAAATGCAATAGTTGTTAAAGGAAAGAAAAGCTACCACTTTTTATGATCATTGGCACTTGCTATGATAAGATTAATGGTGTGAGAAAAGTATTCTATGAGTCATTAAATTTAAAGAAATGAGACAACTGCTTGTCTACTCTTAGAGAGTTTCATGTCATTTTATATTCCTAATGATGATCCGAAAAAGGTCATATTTCCTGTTGATAATCTTTGCTGGTGGAACGAAAGAAAAAAATCATCTTCTCTTCGACAGCATATTATGTCCTATCAGAAAGAAATTGCTATCACTGCACCCATA
Source organism: Gigantopelta aegis (assembly GCF_016097555.1). Lineage (NCBI taxonomy): Eukaryota > Metazoa > Mollusca > Gastropoda > Neomphalida > Peltospiridae > Gigantopelta > Gigantopelta aegis. Next base: position 3,282 of record NW_024533303.1, read on the forward strand.
CCAGTACGTTGGTACATGTTTGAATTGCGTTTGAAAGAGGAGGCATCACAAGAGGATCATGGATTATTTCATTAGAATCATGCTGTGGGTATTGGAGAGTTAGTCTTGGCATGGATGGAAATGATGTCAAGAAGTCATTATCCCACTTACATACAATGGCCTTGTTACTGTTTTTTTCCAATTGTTTTCATAACGTAATCTTTACTAAACCTCAATATCTCCTTGACAGCTCTCAGCGGTTTATACGTGGTGTCATTTGTAGACGCTCCTTAGAGGAATAGTTTACTTGAGGGTAAGTCTATAGCACCAGAAAATCTACGATCGTTTCGTGAATTTGGAGTATTTGAAGAATCTTTTACTTGATAATGTTGGCCTACCATTTACGGGAGTAAAGTTTCTTCTCTTTTTACAAGAAATGCCTTTTTAATGTGCTTCGTTATCTGCATATTATACTCCACTCTCAACAATGATGGTATTAAGCGCTATTTTATGCCAGTAGTATTACCACCTGAACAGTAAAAAGATGAAAGACATAGTTCTTTTTCAAAAGAAATGTGATCCAATGATTATAACATTTGGAAGTAAAGTTGTTCCTCAGGTGAGTAATGTAATTGTTGTACACATCTACAATAATGCTAATGTTTTAAAGCTTCAGTTATATACTTATACCACTTCTGCATGTTTCTTCTGTTCAATAATAGCAACATTTTTCATTGTATAGGGTGTATTTACATCTGTTGTGGTAGCTCTTTTGACAGAACACAAAGTCCACAATTTGATTATAGATAGTTGTTCCCCAGGATTTCCAAGACAACTCGTTATGCTGTTTTACTTTATTCTGAAGATTATTTGGTTCTGTTCTACTAGTTGATCGATCTATTGGATTGAGGTCTACTACAATGGCCCCACAAAATTGTTTTAAATTGCGCAAAGTGCTCTGTGATGCTGTATCAGCTGAGTGCCTGACATATTAGCATATGATGAAAGGGCCACTTAAAGCTGAAGTAACAGTCCCTGTAAACAGGAACACAGTGAAAGTGGATACAAGTTACATCCAGTTATCATATCATGGGATGATGATCCACCTTTATTAAGATGCAGTATTGAAAAAAAGCTCCCAACACTTGAATAATTGATGAAAGACAAACCTGTGGCCTAATTGGTGAGTTAAAGATTACCTCATCTTTATCTGAAGTTGACATTTGTTTGTCTTAATGTAGATACTTGCCCTGTCATAACTGGAGACAAATCGACTGAACAAATGGTATGTCTTACCAATTATTTAACTATATTAATTGAGTTACTCTTATCTTTTACTACAGTATCTGTGGATGAGTCAGCTACCGCTCCAAAATAGAACTGTTACAAGTGGTAAAATTTGGTTAGGGTGACACATGTACAGATAGCTACATAGTATTTATAATTATGCAAATGGATAACATAATAGTATCTATGAATTTAATTTCTTTTTTTAGAGGCTAAATTCATTAATTATCCCAGTGAGCTCAAATCTAACAGAGGGACCTCTTTAGTAGTGACATATTGTAATAAAAATTAACTCTAGAGTGACATTTTTATATATTGTCTATAGATGAATGCCACCTTGTTGCCCTATTAAGGTTTGCAAAGGAAATTGAAGACTGGGAAATGTTAGGAGTGTATTTGGAATTAAAACCATGCAGACACTTAAGGAAATCAAAAGAACAACCATCATCAGTCTGGACCTGCTCGTACAGACATGTTAATGACGTGGTTAGATGGAGGGGAAGCAACTAGGACAAAATTTATTGAAGCTCTAAAAAGACATGGGTCACATTGACATTGCTCAGGAAATTGAGTCCACAAAATGGTAATAGTAAAAATTTATGTCTGCATGTCTAAACAGTATGGTACATATAAATGAATGCTTGGCAAAGATTTTAATATAATCCAGTATTCTATTGCTCTGCAAACTTTTTTTTGAAATTTTTGAGAAACGCTATAGCTGACATTTTTTTTAAAATGTTGTACTTTTAAGTTGAATATCCCAACAAGACACCTTTACTGTTAGCATTTCTTTTCATTACAGACACTACTGGTACTACACAAGTTGAAGCTAAAAATATAGATCTAAAAAGGAGTATGAAAGATCCTGTAAGATTTATAGACATTCAATTAAAATTATTAATACCATATGTACAATCCATTTTTCATATATAACTCTGTGGATAATAGTTAATTTTTATATCCACTTCTCATTCTATTCTTACTTTTTTGTCATGTTTAATATATAAAATAAGTGTCATTGCACATTTTTATATATTACTGTAGAGAGTAAACCAGAGAAACTAGACCTCATGCGTCTACTTAATCCAGTTGCATATCTACTGGAGACAGCTTGGAGAGGCCCTTGGTATCAGTATGGAGATTTAGAGTCTTTTTAAACAATAGATTTCGAGATCCTGATAGACTGTCTGAGGTTCTTCAATTGTGGTTTCATAGGCACCATCTCAAGTGGGAATGGAAGCTATAATAACAGCTGTAGAGTTACCTCCAGTCAATAATCCCTCAGTGGCTGAAAACTATGCGAAAATTTCTTTCTAGTTGAACGTTTTTTTTTCATATTAAATTCTTATTTATTTAATTACGATTTTGTATACAACTATTATAATTAAAAAAATAAAATGCCCGTACATTTCTTTCTCTAAACAATAACTCACACACTTCTTTGTCATATATGTGTATTGTTATGCTGTTGTTTTTCTTGTGAAACATATCCTTTGTTATAGCTTTTATCACATGCTGTTCATTTTTGTAAGTGGAATACCACCTTTTTAATTTTGAATATTGAGTAAATCCAAATAATATTTAGGCACAGATGCTGATCCATTATATCTTAATTAATAAAGTTATTAACAAATTTATCTAGTAGAAGTCACACTTTGAATCATTATGTTTCCCTGTGTATTTTTATAATAGAAACCTTATGGAAACTTTACCTATTACAATTTCATTTTATATTTTCATATGAAATTTTTAGTTTAAAATAATTATGTTTTCTCTGAAAATGGAAACTTCACAATTCTTCATGTTTTTATGGTAAAATTATAAACCATTCTCAGAATTGAAAAACGAAGAAAAAAACCATACAGTATAGTTTAACATTATTACAATTATACACATGGTACTGTAATGAATACAGTTTCTTCATATAATTTATAGTAAGCTACAAAGAGTGAACATTGAGATGTACTCAATAGGTATGATGAGTTACATTTTTCAAAAACTGAGTTACACCAAACCTCCACTGTTTCCAATTTTCATGTGAAGAAGGGGATGTTTTTGTGGCCAAAAACCACACAGCAAAGACATTTGATAGTCCTTGTTGTGATGGAATTGAAATGAGCTGCAAAAGTATATTTTATATGAGCTGGGCGATATGCTGTATTAGAAAATTGTTATTTGCTCTCCTGATCGTTTTGGGAGTCATTTTTGCTAACAAATAATCACCAAAAAAATTGATGAATACCATTAGAGTGATAGACGTCATCTTCTTGAATGAGCGAGGAATGTGGATAATGGCGTGCTCGAGCGTATAGAGTCTTATATAGATTGTGTATCTCATCAATTAGATGTGAAGGAAACATACCAAGAGTGATTTAAAGTTTATTTATAACAAACACCAGAAGTTGTGCTATACAGCTGATCTGTATTAAAGTCAGCCGACTTTACTGACAAAACCATGATGTATGCTGTAAACAATATCTTTAAAAACATGTGAAACAGGATTTGATAGTACTGTAAATATGAATTATCTTCCACAAATCGTTTTCATTATTTGAACTCAAATGGAATGATTATTTTCTTGACTGATCACCTAGTAGTCCATTATATCTTTCGAATGGAAATAACCAAAATGACTGATTGATCATAGTCATTCACACAGCTAGCCAATGACAATGCATGTTAATATTAGGTGTCACACTCGCTCTACTGTATAGCTGCTCAAATCTTTTTCCAAATTGCAAAAATTCAGCTATCAGCAACTCTTAGTTCATCTTGAGTAAGTTTACTCTTTGTGAGCACCTTGAACTAAAACAAAAATGTCTCCAGCACTCTAAAAAATGCTCCACAGGTATAATGTCAAAAAGGCAATAAATATAATAATAATTTGTCAGGAATCATCCCATTGTCCAACTGTGAAATTTTGTATACTGCCTTCCCATACAAGGTAGTAAATCTTGAGATTTGGAGAATGTGCTTGATTTATCAAGGGAACAATTCTATTTAATGTGTCCATTTTTATAAAAATGAACCCGTTTACCCCAAATTAAAATGAAATTGTTTTGGCAATCCAAGGAAAATTATGCATAGGTCAAAACTACATAAAAGGTCAAAATAGGGTAGATCTAAAGAACCTGAAGCCATCAATGCAAGATTTTAATTCCTTTTTCCTTTTGTTTTGTTTTTAAAAATATCAACGACTTTCTTTTCACATTAGATTTACTTTCCAAATTTTAGAAGCCGGGATAATCCCACCCCAATTTCCCATAAAACAACTTTAAAAAACTTAGAAATCCAAATTGGCTTATGGGACAAACCCACAAACTTCCTACACAAAGATCACTGAAACATTTCTAATGGGTCGAAATGCCCTTTACATAAAACAATCCTTCACTAAAGGTTCAGGTAATATTAAATTTAATAAAGGTTTGAAGGACCAGGAAAGCCCATAAAAAATACTTCTTCCTTTAAACCTCAATGCCGGGTAAATTAAAAGTTAAATTACAACCCAACTGGTAATCTTGTATAAAGGGTTGAACCAGTCTAGTTAACTAATCCAAATATTTATTTTCAAAAAAAGTTACCTGCATCACAAAAAGGGGTAGCCCCCTCTTCCCATAAACCAAGATATTGAGTGTGAATGTGTTTCTTCTTACCACATAATAAACCCAGGTAAAATTAATAAGAATCAGAACCCATTAAGAACCATACTAATTAATATATTAAGTATCCCCACTAACTTGTGATAGTAATTATGTCCTACTAATCCCCTCTTACATAAGAGGCTTTTAATTAATGTAATAAATTAGATCTTTTGTGTTTTTCTTTATCTTGAATTAATTTTTTTAAAATCAATCTAGAATAAATTGGTAATCTTAGTATGTTATATAGGACATTACACTATTTAATACATAATTAATGAAGAATTTATCAATTTAAACATACATTGTGATTTTAGTGGTCATTTATTCAATAGTTTTTTTCATTTTTGTTTCTTTTCATTGACCTACAAATTCCTATCGTCCAACATTTCATTATCCATAAGAATAATCAATCCTAAATGATGGTTTTATTCTATTTTAATATGGACTAAAAAAATAAAAATCATAATTTTGTGACATTTTATTTGTAAAAATGAAGTCCTTTAAAAACTTGTAATCTTCCTGTGCTTGCAAATGATAAGAAAATTGTTTATTGTGAGCTAAATAAACTTCAATCAAAGATATTCTACAGTAACATTGAATAAATTTTAATTTTTTTAACAAAAAAAAATTGAACAGACTTATATAAGGTATTAAGTAAAAAAAACCTCTCTTTTCTAATGAATAAATGAATGTTCTGTGTCCTAATTATATTGAATGAAGACATTAGTCTTATTAATCAAACCCGTAATTAGGATAATTTCACACAATCATTTAAAAAGTCACTTTCATAATTAACTGAGATGAACCTTAAATTGAGACTTGTAGTCATTTGCACTGAAGAAGTGGGTGGGTTTAGGGAACATACATTGTCATCATTAACGTAAGGCAGAATTGGGATTGGGACCCTACTTATTGCCCGCACTTTTACAACTTTTGGAATCTATTTTGATGATTTATATTGATCTAAGATGGTCAAGTAGATCACTTAAATGACAACACCACTCCTATAACTTGGAAAACCTCTTTGGATATCAATAGAATGACATGAAGATTCAAAGGGGGATGTTAATTGACCGATGGATAAACAAGAATATAATATAATACATCATAAGATTTTTTGTTACTTTATAAGGTAATTTGTATCCCTTATCTGCTATTATGAGTTAACCTCTAGTAACAGTAATAAGTTTTAAATCAAGTTTGTAACAAATTAAGATCATGTGATATTATAATTAAATATTTCTATTGGGTTGATTGAAGTCTTTCAAAAAAGGCAAGTATAGATGGACTTTCGGGCCATTGCCTATCTTCTAAATAAAAAAGGAATGTTCCCTGCTTGGCCATTTGTCAGTTATACCCCTCAATTGTAATGATCTTTAAATACATTTCTAGTGTTTTTTCAGTTATATAACAACACCTTGTAAAATGACTCCTTAAGTTTGCTAGAAAATAGCCACACATAATTCCAAACTAAATTACTTTTATCTTAACAAAATACCTTTATAAATAAAATTCAAGGAATATGAAAGAAAACTCTTTTAATCAATGTATCAAATAAAATCCTGTGATATTTCAATTTAATAATCAAGGGGTGGACTAAAACCTATCGGTGCAGTGATTTAAAAACTTAAAAAGTGAGCATTTTTGGGGAAAATTCCTATCTTATAATTATTGTGTATTGTAATACAAATGAATTTTTGGGAGGAAAATGCCTTTCGTTTTTTGGACCGAAATAAAACAAGTTGTACCCTACTCACCAATCAAAACAAATTTCCTTCTTCCAATCGGATTGAATTTAGTATCAAGAAGCTCTAGAAACTTTTCTTGCTTCTTTGAGGGATAACCATTTCGTTCAACTCATTTTTCTTGATCGCCATGATTTCATAACAAAATCCTGTTATATTCCCGGTTCGCTGGATAGGCACTCAGACCAATTCACCACCATTATTTAATTTTTTAAATTATTTTTTTTTCAAAATTAATTTCAGGTGAAAAAGGTCCCTTTCCTGCTTTCTGGGACGTAGATTTTAAATGTGTCCATCTAAGTAACCACAAGTCTTTAGTTTGGTAAAAATTCTTGAATATGTATTTCTATGGACTGGAAAATGACCAATCATTTAAGTGTTATGACGAATTCTTTCAAATTGGTTAATTTTATTTCTTTATTATCCCAATTTCAATCTGTCCCCCCCCAAATTTGTGTCAAAAATTCAACACTAAATCTTCTTCACTCCTCCAAAATAGTAATTTATTTTTTTTTTGTTTTTTTTTTTTTTTTTTTTTTTTTTTTAAATAAATTTTAAATAGCAATCACTTTACAAAGCAACTTCTCAATGTTGAAGAGGCCTTTTCCTGTTGACCCCCAATTGTCAAGAAATTAGGACATTATTTGACTTAAATCGCCCAAATCCAAGGGTCCGAACCCTTGTCCCATTTTATTGGCCAGTAACGTTCTGTAATTCTTTTGAAAATTCTTTTCAGCTCGTATTCCTAATGGTATGAGTCCATGGAATAGATCTAAGTGAAATGACATAATTATCTCAATTTTGGGTATTTAGTTATAATTGGCTATTTCTCCTTCTTCCGGAGACAATGCTTCCAGTTTGGTTCCTTCTGCACCCATTCTTCTCACCCCCATTTTTTGGCTAACAAGCCACTCCTTCCGACCCTTGGCTGGGCACAACAATGGCAATTCGGAAAGCAATTTCACCTCTATTGGTCATTTGTTAATCATTGATAGTATGGCTACAGACCTTTGGTATCTTGACTTGGAGGCCTCCAGTACCCGAGTTTGTACTTAGTATAAATGGAAAAGTAAGTATTTAACCCTACAAATGGATGGATTTGATGTAAACAAAAGATTACTATACTCTCAATATTTCCAGGTTGTATTGATGACCATGGACCTGTTTGGGTGCCCCGTCAGCTTGATAACCTAGTTCTATATGGAAATTCATATTGTTCAATTCTCCTATGTCATTTCTATTAATTAATAATTAACTTCCTATCTTATCCATCTCATCACTTATCCAAATCATATGTCCATTATATTTATGCTATCTTTTAACGAACTTTACAAGTATTGAACCAGTCCGTACACATATGAAATGGGGGGGTGGGGGGTGGGAGCGGACTTGCTCAAGAGATGGGTGGAGCTGTCAACTCTATGACACGACTCAGAAGGTTTCTTCACCTACAAGATCAGTAAAAGTGAGTTAGCTGTCGCATCTTTTCAACTCCCTTGAACCAGAGAAGGGAATAGGTAAAAGGGCGTGGCAATGAAGTTATTAATTGTGAAGACTATTTAGTATTATTTTATGACGAATATCTTACATCCTGCATCTCTCAGTGTTGCAATAATGATGCCATCAACCTCTTCATTTGCTATAGTGTAACTCTTTTTCTCTAATATTTGGTAACAATGTTTACATGACATAGCAGCAGTGTTGCCAGATTTGACACAATTAGTCCTAAATTTAGCACATTTAGCATCAAATTTTGCCCTCCATCTGAAATGATTGGAACTAATGAAGCTCAGAGAACCTAAACAACTAAGTTAAACTTGATAGTAAATTATTTCTGGGAAAAAATTCATTTAGCATATTTGGTGGGGTATTTGGATTTTAATTTTTTTTTTTTTTGCTTGAATTTTATTTGATCAACCACAGTTACATGTTCAGCCACACCTTCTATTGATTGCGCATGTGCAATTCAAGCATGGCAGTTGTAATGGCTGTTTGTTGACTTTTCAGAAACCGTCTTTTTACTTGGAGTATCGAGGAGGAACTTGTCACAATAAGCTTTATATCTCTTCTTTGCAGAAAAGTAAAAACATCTATTACTAAAAAAAAGAATTTATCTGTTATTAAGCCATCCTGATCCTTATTTGTCCTATCAACATCCAAGGAGTTGTAAGTACTGCTAACTGTCTAGTAATATTTTATACTATATACTGTGTGTGTGTGTATTGTGTGTGTGGGTGCTTGAAAGTATGAGAAATCTGTTTGAATGGCCCTCATTTTTAACCCCAAAGACACTATGTTAATGTTTTTAATTTAATGCTAGGGTGGGAGGGATTGGAGGGCAGTCTTTTTAGTGACAGATCCATGGTAATCTTGGACTTGGAGGAGGCGGATGAGTTGGAACGGGTATTGGTTGTTTATACGGGCATGTTCTCAGGTGGGTAATGTCTTTCAAATGTTGGGAACCTAACCTGTTAAATTTACACATGTAATATCTCCTAATAATATATTCATCAATTTTTTAACTGTGCGTCATATTACTTTATCCATCCATTTTTAGGGCAGGTTTATTTACAAGTCACCCAAGTGTGTATGCTGGGTGCCAAGTGGAGGTGTAGGGGGGAGTGGTCTTGGAGGTGGTGCTGGCATGTTTGGTCAAGCCCAACAGAATCAACAAGGATCTGGACTATTTGGATTTTGGAGGTTGTTTAAGGGGTGAGTCGGAGCTAGCTCAAATGGGCTAGCTGGAGGTGGTCTTTTTCAAAGTCCTATTTCTAGCTCTGGTATATACTTAATAACTAATTAAATACTAGAGGGCTTTTTTTATGAACTGCTATCACTAGTGCCCTGAAAGTTAGAGTAGATTCATTATTTACAAGAAGTCTAATTGGTTTTGATTTCCTATGAAATTTAGAATGTTGTCCATGAGAGGTTTGTAATTTTTTTTTTGGGTTCCTATAAATTTAGAATGTGTCCATAATTTATGAGAGGTTGCAATTTTTTTCATTCCTAAAATTGTGGACAGTGATAACATTTTGTGTGGCTTACAAACATTATAATATAACATAGCAGTGTCTCATAATAATATAGCAGGTTGGTCTCATAATAGATATAGCAGTTGTGCTCATTCAAATTATAAGAAACATTTAATTTTTTTTTTTTTGCCAGCTGTCTTGGATTAGGTGAGGAGGTGATTAACAGGAAACATACTTGGACTTGGAGCTCGTAATGGTGCACCTATTGCACTGGAGCCTTTTCTACTCCTTGAATAAGGTGCAGTTGGAACATCTCAGGCTGGAACTGTTTAGGAACAGGAGGACTAGTTAGGTGGAGGTATCACGTTTAGGTGACTTTGGAGGTAAGTGAGACAATGTGACTTTTCTGCGTGTTTGTGTAGCAAGACTCCTCCATTTTTTGCACAGTATAATTTATTGATGTTCTTTCATATATTAAGTGGAGGTTGTGCCTTGGGCTATGAGATCTGGTGGAGGTGGAGTTATTGGTACCTCCTTAGCATATGCGTAAGATATTGCCTTATCGTTTATGTATCTTGTGTATGGTACATTACTATGTGCTGTGTATTGGGTCATTAAGTTATATAGTATGTATAATATACAATAACTTGTGATTGTTGGAATTTTTATTGAGTGGCTTCTTATCAGCTGGTTTTTAATATCTCATGGACCCTCCATAATGAATTAATGATTAGTTTAATCCCTACCAAATATTGTGTTACCATACACTAATATGTAAACAACACAATATGTAAACAACATGAAATGTAGACAGCTATCTAGTTATAAACTGATGTTAAATTTTCTTTGTTTTATAGCCCATTAAGGACAAATGATCTCATGGTTAAGTCTGGTAGCTATTTAATATTCAAACTTTCCTCCATTGTATTACTGGTTAGAACAATATGAGAATAAAAGTTTAGAGGTAAGTGAGATGAATGGATGGATTAATAAACTGATAGATGTATGATATGTATAGATACACTGTACATTTATTAAGTAACTGAGATTTTGAGGATTATCTCATGTAATCTTAAGGCTTAGCTGGAACTGGTGAATCTTACTTATCAAGCTATTGGTCTAATGACCGGAGCCAGTGGAATTGTCTATTTTCTGGTGGAGCAGGAGGCGCAAGTAAGAAAGAGATCAACAAATAAATTAATTTGATATATTATTTTTGAAGCAGGTGGATGTTTAATACTGGGCACGAGTACTGGATGTTTGGGGATGGGAGTTAGGTGGCAGAATGACCGGGAAGGTCTCCTTAATCCTACAAGTCACAAAGTGTATTGTTTGGCGGCACTGCACTAAGAGGCATGGGTACACTCCTGAACCTTGTTTGGGGGACAAAAAAGTCTTGGTGGAACCTCTGGTGGGCTGGAGGGTATGAGTGCCGGGGGTCTGGGTGCCCAAGGACAAGTAATATTTAGGATGTTTTTCGTACCGGTATTACTCCTAAAATCATCTTGTAGCTGGTGGGGGGGCCGGGGCTGGGGTGGCCGGCGGGTTTGTTGACTAGTTATGAGCATGGAGGGATTGGAAGTTGGGGAACTGGACTAGGGGAAAGAGGGCTTGGAGTGGAGGAAGTTTATTATTTTATATATTTTACTTAATCCTTTCTATTCTTTTTTAGGTGGTATTTATGAACACAAGTGGTGCCCTTGGAGGGGGAATATTTCAAACAGATCCTCTGTCGGAGGAGGTATGGGAACTGGTATAGGAGGAGGTGCTGTTGCTTCTTGACTTGCTTAAATACTGTACATGTGACTGTTTTTCTCATGTTTTAGGACTTGGTACTCAGACCGGTCAAATAGGAACTGGCCTCGTTAGGGTACAGGTTACTGGATGGGGATTGGTCAGCCGTGGTGGTCTTGGAAATGGTCTCAGGCCTCTCGGGACCGGAATGCGACTTGGAGGAGGAGACATTAGGTTTAAGTGGAGGTAAGATTTTAGCTTCAAATTTTGGGTTTGCTAGTGAACAACCATTTTCCAGGTTTCACTATGGATTCGGTGGTCAAGGACTTGGCATAGGGATATAAAATCCACTGTGAGCTAATTAATGAACATGACAGTTATGAATTTATATATTTACAGGAGGCCCCACAATCCTCTTCAAAATTGTATGGGTCCAACACAACAGACTCTCAATTCACAACAGCTGCAGATTTTGGCTATTCTCCTTCGTACACAACCTTTATTTTAGACAGTATCAAGAGGCTACTTCTAGGGCATTCGCAGCCTTCCTTCTTTGTTAATTTTTTTTTTCAGAACTTTGATTCCTTAATTAGCTGCTGCCTTAAGTCACCAAACAATAATAATAAATAATAATAACTTTATTAAAGGGTACTGAACCCCAAAATTTTTTGTTTGCAATTTGTTTTTGATGAGAGTACTATTACCTGCAACATACTCCAAATTTGCCAAAACGCGCTTCTTCCACTCGAAATTTTGGATCACAAAAGTTGCAGATTTCTAGCAATCTGCCATTTAAAATTGGCAGAAGTGGAATTAATGGTCTCAGGATTGAGAAACATACATGATTTTAGATTTCATATTCATTTATGGAAATCGTTGCTTAATTTTGGAGAGCAGCTTCGACATAAAACAATTGAACATGTTCTAAAAACCCAGTAATTTCACTCCTCATTCCAGGGATATGGGGTTGTTGTAAGGAAGTTGGCAACATGTTCACCCATATCATCGATGTCAATGGTACAAAATTGATGAAGAAGCTGGTCTAAATTATCAAGTGTAGTGGAGCGGATGTATGTTGGGGAAAGGTAACAACTGAGAAATGCTTTGTAGGTTATTGCTATGTAATTGGTGATGAAATGATGTTGGGTTGTTTCACTTTGAAATATTTGTTGAAATGAGTAAATTTCGGAAGTACAAAGGCCAGAAAAAGATAATACAGTTTAAAAAAATTGGATTTTTTAAAGCTCTCAGTATGTTCTGTGCTGATACAAGACGTTCTTGCTCAGCTGCTTGCTCAAGTAAATTCTAAAGCAGACCACTGTTCAAGGACTGGCTTTGTATGCATTGTTGGTAGTGACAGCCATCTGGTTTGTGCTGGCTGTTTCAAAATTTTATGAGGCTCGGTTTTCAGCAAATGTTGAAATTTCTTGTATTCTGATAATCTCTTAGCACTATGAGCAAGTGTGAGTAAATATCTCGAATAAGGTCTTCAAATTGCTCGAGGCAGCTTTTCGCATGCATGTGATGCACAAAGATGTGCAGAATGGCAAAAGGCATTTCGCATAACAATAAATAAGGAATTTTTTCTTTTAAAAGACTTACTACAGAGTGGTGCTCCCCGAACATTACATTGTTGTGTTCAGAAGCATATCCAATTATAGTTTCAATTGGAATGTTGTTTCTTCTCGAAATAGGAAAGGAGAGTTCGTGCGGTTAGAGTGGTAGCATCCTGAGTGGGTTACTTCTAGGAGTTTCAAAACTGACTTCGAACTTTCACTGTCTCTGTTACAGTAAACCGTACTACAAGTGCTAGCTGTTTTTTTGGTGGAAATATCTGTGCTCTCATAACTACAATGATGGAAAATTTTAGTGTGGCGCAAAATTTCTGTGATATTTTCTCTGAATTGTTGGCAACTGACATGTTTCACATACTCGAGTTTTTGTATGTTTGCTCTTGAAATTTTGGGCAATGTAGAATCGGAACGCCCCCGTAAGAAAAACAAATGGAAAACGCCTCTCTTTACTAGGTCAGAGAAGATGGTCCATTACTTGGAAAGGTAAGTTATGTTCAACAACAAATGCTGATAGTTTTGATTTCAGCTCTTTTAACCTGTCTGTTACTGGATTAGATGATACAAGTTCTGTTATAGATCTAGTACTTTGATTATACTATCCTTTTCATTATGTTTTTTGGAATTCTGGTGTTTTTCTCAGTTCAGATAATCCGAGCAATTAGCTCTTGGCTACAAAACCTGCAATAAGCTTTATAAGTAGGTTACATTTAACAGGTGCTAGCCATCCTCTTAGTTGTGGGATCTTTTCCCACATGGATTATACTTTTGTTTGTAGACTTTAGGTTTCTTTTTTTGTGGTTCTCCTTCATCATCAGTTTTCAATAACAATTTATTCAGCCATTACACTAAACCAAGTGATTCAAAAACTAAAGTTTCAAGACAAGTAAACTACTCTGAACTGCTGAGCTAATGCTGCTGTCTATACACTTGTCTATTTAATGTCTAACTGCTAAGGCATAGCCAGTAAGCTGTCTTGTAACTTGTATGTGAATGTGATAAATGATAACAGAAAACTGATAAGTGTGATATGCTATCATTTATTGCTATGTGCATTGTACAATGTTGCATCTTGATTTCACAGTTTCATTTGCTAAGTGCATGCAATTTCAGCATTTATGTTTTCCTATGCATACAATTATTAAGAATACCTAAATTTCCCTAGATTTACAGTTTTAAAAAAATTCCTTCCCTAGACCCTAAATCAAGCAAATCCCCCCTAACATCTAGGGAAATTTCCCTAAGTATGGAGAACCCTGGCCATTTTGTCGAACATAACTTCCGTTAGTGGGGCGTGGTCAATCGGTGACGTACAAGGGGGAACACGTTTATACATGTGATAAGAGTAAGAATGGGAAAAGATGTGTAGTAGCAAACTGTAGCAGTACCCACACACGATAAAGTTAGCCTGTTTACATTCCCAAAGAGTGCTCAGCTGAGAGCACGTGGACAGACAGATAAAGACCACTAGAGCTGAATAGGAAACTAGCTGGAGATTATTTTTTATGGAAACTTCCAGGAAAGGGATAAATGTGCACAGAGTGTGTTTTTATAGTGAGCATTGTCAGTTCCTACACTGATGTACGCTAGTACACGCCATTGCTGCTCTTACCCTATCCTTTTCTTCCAGGTTAATAATTATTGTGATTAATTAAATTAAATGTTCTCTAATTATTATTATAATGACCACCATCATTATTTTAATAATACTGATGTAATCATAAGTTGACCCAATATATCACTGTTAAATCTTCCACCTGATGATATAGATAACCCTCCATATTTACTCCAACTAGATGATGGGATACAATTACAACAATATTATTATATTATAATGTGAGACATGTCTTACTTACATTGCACATCTAATATGAATTTTTCTGTTAAGTTACCTTCTTCATTAGATACTATATCATACTATAAATTCCAGACTGAGAATGAGACACTGATAGAAAGATGGTAATGTATGAATATACTGATATATTAGGATTAGGACTATCAGGAGTAATGACCACTTCATCATGGAACCAAGTAAACTGAGGTAAGAGAGGATAATCTGTTGTATTCTCAGTATAAAATGAAAAGGTAGCATTCTTTATTTCCAGATTGTGGGACAGACCAATGACAAAGTATGGGAAGTTCTGAGTATAGACATTTATAATAATAAAAAAATTACTTATAAAGCAACTTACTAACTATTTTAATGTAAAATTAAGTAGCACTGTGTTACCAAATCTATCTCTAGTAGTACCATATACAGTGAACTATCAAAATGTTAATATAGTGAGATTAGAAGGAGATATTTGATTTCAATTAGGTACACCAGTAGCTTTAAAGTTCTCACTGTTAAGAGAAGTACCTTTACCATTTATATCAATTTTTAAGGAAAATTTAAGTTGTCCAACTCTAGTCACCTGTCATGTAGTAAAAGTAGGATTCCCATTAAAAGTCACTTCACAATATACTCTTATATTCATAGCATCCTCCCATCCACTGTAGCTATAGTACAGGAGTCTGACCATCTTGTGAGACAGGATATGTTGACATCAATTAGAATTATGTAATAGACTTACAAGACCCCACACAATTGCTAAAACATGGAGATACTCCATAGTTTATATTATGTAAACATTCCTTAGCTATTATCTGTAAAAAAATTCATATAATGTCATTTGATATTATCATTTACATCAGTTACTATCTT
Source organism: Gigantopelta aegis (assembly GCF_016097555.1). Classification (NCBI taxonomy): domain Eukaryota; kingdom Metazoa; phylum Mollusca; class Gastropoda; order Neomphalida; family Peltospiridae; genus Gigantopelta; species Gigantopelta aegis. The sequence continues at coordinate 18,915 of NW_024533303.1, forward strand.
GATTTATTGTCTCATAAACTGGAGGAGTAATCAGTGATGATTGTTGTTCCAACTGTACTATATGATATATTATCTGTTACTTCAAATGATGACTGATCATTTGCTCCTTTAATTATACCCATATGCTTCATCATTTTTTACTAAGAACTCTTTTATCACTGGACTAATCTGATCTCTACTCTCTTTAGTATATACTGTACACTAGTAGAACACAAGGACACACACAGTTGTACTACTTACTACTATATAGTACTGACTTTATATATCAAGATTATTAAAACAATTAAGATAACAACTATTAGTACTAGAAAGATAATAACACTAATAATAACACCAGCAATAACTACATCACTTAGTACTAGTCTTCAAATAATAGTATAGTAAGAAGGCAGAAAGTATATGGAACAATAGTAAAATGAGTACAGCTATTAAGTTAAGAACTGAAACAATAGTAGATGACAACCATTCAGATATTGTACAGTAATATCAATATTCAAGCTTGATAAGTAATATTTAATGTAAGATTTAGTAATATGTGTGGGTGTACTAGAGCCTTTAAATAAGTGACCATAAGAATGAAAGTTCACTTGAGTAAATAACTACCTTCTAATACTATACTTGAGTAGCTTTTGATAATGGAAATGAGTAATTTAGTCAGAATCTTGCTTGGCATAACTATTAATTCATACAATAAGACTCCAAAAACTAGTTACTATTATAGTCACTTATAAAACTTTTTTTTTCGTATAGGCATCCAAAATATACTGGTTGGTCTCAAAAACTCTCTTATTTGATAAATTGATTCTGATTTCTTACCTAGAAGCCACTTTGTCATATTTAATTCTACAGAACACATCAAACAGATGATGCAAGCAACAGCTATATTAATGAATGATGATATTTGTTAAAGTTGCTTTAATAATGATATCATTGGTTATAACTCTCAAAATGACCAAATCTGATCTCCCTAAGTATACAATCTTCTAGCTTTATAATCATCTTTACAATGTTGTCACTGTTTACAATACTAGCTATTATGTGGTTATTCATTAAAGTACATGAGATGTTAATTTAGCAATTAAGAGAGTATATATAAATTGTATGTAATCTAACTGACAATGAATGGTTAAAAAGACTATCTGGTTCAACATTAATCAGACTATTAGCAATAAAATTCAATTTATTCAAGAAAAAAGAAGGGATAATTACCAATCAGGTAATGAAAAAACTAATAATATTTAATCTTAATACACACTTAGCTAAGATCATAAGTAAACATCATAATATCAAATAATCACACTCTATTTAATACTATATAATGTAAATAGAATAATAATCTGGAGAAATCATTCATATTCATCAGCTTATACACCTTCTATAGAAGAGCTTGAAGCTTATAGTAAACAATGATAAAAAATACATTGTGGAAGGAGTGCATAAATGAATTTACCTATGACAATGATATGATAATTGGAGCTTAACCACCTCATAAAATTCATTACTGAAAACACTAAGTGATAATATTATAGCTATTCAAACAGATAATAATAATAATGCGTCATGAATCTTATACCAAATAGTGTGAAAGCTTAGATGTTATTTGACAGAACTCAATGAGCAATATTTAAGTTCTATCTATTCAATTATTTACACTTAGATCAACATGCCTTTTGTATGTTAATTAATGTATTAAAGCACTCAATGATTTATTATTATTATAATGACATTTATTGTTTGTGATTAACACTGTCTAGATTATCATACTTGTGTGATTTACAGAAAAATCACTTTAGATTTTTTGAAGGCATTGAAATGTATTTACGAAAATCCATAAATGCTTTACAATAGTGATATAATCAAAAAAGGCATTTTTAAGAGAATTAATGTTATCAAAAATATCCAGAATTCATTTCCTATATGGAAAAGCTTCATGAAGTTAATTTAAAAAATGGGAATAATGAAATTTTGAACTATCATTTCTGTCCTATCATATCAAAAGACTCTCATATCTGTTTTAATAATAATAGAAGTATTCATAAAATGAATATATTCAGGAAAATGTCACTTATTGATACTTTGTTTTCTTAAAGTAGATAATACATCTTAAATGAGATTGAGAATGTATACTTGTTAAGTCTCATAAAGACTTGAGGAATACATGTGATCAATTGTATCTACCTGATAGTATGAATACATTCTCTTCAGATGATGATGAACAAATTGAAACTAACAAATAATATATTCATATCATTGACAATGGTAGAAGATTGTATTTCATGCAGTCCATTGTTTAAAACTATATAATTACATACATTTCTGGATGTACAACTATGCAGAACTTTAAAATCTTGCTCATTGACTTTTTTTGTAATATTTTCTTTTCTTTTACAATCTTTTGACAAAAGATCTTACTGAGTCATTGTCTCTAAACAACAGAATAATTTTAAATATAACCAAATGGTTCTTATATATACTCTATTATAACATAAAAATGTAATGAACAAAATTTTGATAATTAGAAGTCACTGATATTATATACATTACAAGTTACTGCATATGTATTTAGTAACATGAGGCAATTACAATAGTGTACTATAAACACTAACAGAGGTAATGGAGTGACAAGAACAGCTGACTCAGTAAATAAAGCACTTAAAACAACAATATATATATATATATATATATATATATATATATATACTGTTCATTGATCACATGTTCTGTTACATCAAATAATAGTTATTGTAACTTAAAAATCATTCCATGTTTCAGGGTGTGGCTATTAAAGTGTTAATTTCTATCACAAAGATGTGTAAAATGATAACTAATCCTGCTGATATATAGACTAATCCCTCCTGATACTATAAGAAGTAGTTAGAATTAGAAAAATTAGTTATTAGTTTTTTGCAATTATACAACTGATTTAGCTTCATATAAAAATATGTTACAAAATGTTGATTACTAAAGAAACTTGCTGATTTAAAAATTAATCAATACATTCAAGAAGTTTAGCATCATGAGTATTAATTTAATATTCTGAATGCTAAACTTCTTGAATGTTCACTACCACTAATATGACATGCATATGTCTTGAGCCATCTGGAATGCAGTACTATAAAATATATATTATATTCTGCTGTGACATTATAATGTGCATATACACTACAATAAACATCACAATGATTACATTTTCTACCTATTATTTCAATCATTAGCTAACCAAAACACATTATGTAAAGTGAGTAACGTCAAAATAAAAAATTTCATTTAACTTAAAATGCTATATTAGTAGTATGAATAATGGGTCTTCTATGTAATCATGTAATACATCAACATATCTATACTAATGAGCACATATAATTTTACACAACTACATTGAGGTCACAGTTTGGTTCATGACATTATTAATATCAGTCAACATTGCATACTATATATAGAAAAGTGGTACATAAATTAAAAAGTGAAAACAGACACATAATGTGTTATAGCAAGTGTTATAATGACTATGACAGACTGATATAATAGTATGGATTTATATTAAATTCTGCTACTTAAGGAATTGACTGATGAGAACAAGAACAATTTTGTTGGCCCATTTGAGCTATTGGCTATATTATTTTAGTGTGAAGTTGTACCTCTGGTGAAATTAATTGTTTTTGTTGGTATATTTATGCTAATAGACTCAAATTTGAATTTATTTCCTGCTACTACTATAGCTGCATTACAGAACATAAAAAAACACTATTTACTCTCAAATGTCTAACTTCACAGTTCCCTTGTAAACTTCGTTTTGCTATTAAGTTACATTCAAAGGAACACTATGTTTCTTTACTTCTAGTTGATATGACAACCATTGACACCTTGTGTTGAACCTATTCCTTATTATTATTCAGCTTAATAAAAAATGCAGATTTAATTTTGTCTTCTCAGTAATAAAAAATGCAAAAAGATTTAACAAGATATGCCCTTCCATTCATCTGGCTGCTGTACATCATAATTAATAAGAATAATATAGCTAAAGTATCTTGTCAATACAAAATTTGCCATCACTTGAGTTAAATCACAGATATAAAGTCTGGATGGAAGGAGGAGGTTAGTCATCCTATGGCAATGTTTGTTAGTCAGTAAAGTATACTTATAAATAGACTATAAGAAAATAAACAGAGATAATCAGATTCTGGTACTTAAGAAAGAAAGAAAATGAAAATTAGATTAGACTGTACTGTCGTTGTACTTTTCAATTACTAATGCAGGTCCTTACATGTTATGTATTTTCCATTATTTTGTAAATTAACTAGTTTTGAGTAGTCACTGAATGATATATATACATTTACTTCATTACTTGAAATAAATGTTTATAATTAGACACTTAATAGAATTTTTATATAGATAATTGTCAAGCTTGTAAAATAGATTTTAGGTAACCTAAAATTTTGTTGGTTGTTGTTTTGTCATCTAAAATAAACTAGGAATGTAAGCCATTCACAAAACATCTAAAATGTCATTGAGATATAATGAAAGCTGCATTGGATTTTTATAATAAAAAGGGTGTTGTTTTTAATTGACAAAAGAAGTAACTATCTAAGAATTGTTGGTGTGTAAACTTCATTTACTTACAAATTGTGACAGACATGGCTTAGTCTAGCAGGATTTCTTTTCGTTATGTTAGTTTAGGAACATTGTTTTATCTACTAAACTATCTACTTTAAAGCTTCACTAATATTTCCATAATAATGTACTTATCATTTTCTAACATTAGACCAATAACTTGTAATATTATAGCTACATGGGACTGTATAAAATATGTTCTTTATAATGATATCTCCTACATATATGGATTATGTCTTACCTGTCAAGTTTATATTTTATATAGAGATATCATTAGTAAAGTACATTTTGTAATCATTGATGATGTCCTGTACAATGATAGTTAAGATACGATATATTAAAGAAGCTATAACACTACCTACATGTATACATGTATAAGAATAACACCATTTATAAAATAGTTATATAAAATACATTGTATGTAGTATGTGTATATTACTATAGTCTGTTATACATAATTTTATAGATATTTGTATGTTAAGATAAAGGAATTAAACATAATGTTAGCAATGACACTGAATAGTCTTAATAGACCTTCTATTTCTAAGTTTAGTCATTTTGGTGTTGCAATAGTGACTGTATATATCATTCTATAATTTTAATTAACTATTGATTGTTTAAAATGTAGCCTCTTTTTTATTTTTCAATGTCAGACAGTAATGACAAAGAATCTGAAAACAAATAGTATTGATACAGATATATAGAGTATAACTTGAGAGATATTCTTTAAAACAGCACCTTAGATTACCTGTCATGTAGTGGCTAGAGAATCTTTTCAATTTCTTTTGCACCTTTTATCTGTTTGTGTCATCATCCAAGAGGCATAACAAACAGGTTTCCATCATGATTTGTATTTTACAATAACATAGTACTGAGACCAAAAAGATGTATTGTTTTGGAGCATCAGACTTGTCAAGCTTCTTATTAGCCTTTCTACTCTTTCTTCTCTGCCTTCGAAGAGTATCTAGTCTAGGTTTAATGATTTTGATAGGATCAGACTTGTCCTTAACATGTTGTTTGTGGACAGCTTCTCTCTGCCATATCATTTTTTAGTCTTGTGCAAAACATTTGAATCTTTTTTAAGACAGTCAGGGAGTTGACTACCTGATCTAATTCCAACAACTAGGTCATGTATCATCTCACTTCATGCAGGTGTCCATAGTCACACTTTTTGGGAAGACTGTATAAAGGCCAGTCATCTAGGTTCTCTAAGTTCAAATGGATCTTAGATTATCCATCTCTCCTTGATCTGTACCACTGCCACTATGTAATGTAATATTGTTTACAATGTAGCATAAACAAGCATAAAATGACACTTATAAGACAAATGACAACCATAAACAAAATAAAATGGATGTTAACACATCCAAGCTTAATGCATCAGTATCTCAAGACAACCAGTGCTAAGACAATGCAAAGTAGTAGTAAGTATCCAGTCCAGAAAGTTTCCTTGTTCTTATATGGACCACCATATTCATCAAACAAAGACTTTACATGTTCTAATAACCTTTGACAGCAGATGTATTTTGACAAAAGAGTCTTCAAGAAATGGCATAGTAAGAAGGTAGAAAGTGTACGTAACAATTAGTAAAATGAGTACAGCTAGTGATAACAGGAAGAGTTGTAGATGACAACATGTCAGATATTCTAGAGTAACGTCAATATTTCTTCTTGATATGTAATAATGATTTGAATTAATATATGTGGGTGTAATAGATTATTAAATAAGTGACCATAAGAATGAAAACTCGCTTGGGTAATTGACCTAGTTTGTGATACAATATATGAGTGATCTTTTGATAATAGAATTGAGTAAATTAATGTGACCCATATATTACATTAACAATTACAAATGCTGTTATTTATTTTTATTTTTATTATAAACATTAATAATATTGTATATTTATTCAACATGACAAAGAAATATGTATTCCTGTTAATTTGGAAGAATTGATATGATACCAAATCCATACAGCAGTTCCTGCATGTCTATGTTCATGAACTTATTAATTTTGCAATGTAGTATGATGATATGTCTTTCTTATTATAGAAAAAATATATCACAGATTGAATATAAATGGAGAGATAGGATATGGTTTGAAGATAAAGCATGGGAGTTCTGAAGAAACATACTAGATCAAGGAAATGTAATAACTGGCTGTCTTTAAGATGTTATCCAGCTTTATCTTGACAAATAACCTAGTAAAGTTTACTCTGACATACTATATATAATAGAGCAGTGAATTTATCTCCAGTATTTTAACCTTATATAGGAAATATATATTCTGGATATCTGTCTTTTCAACACTATATAACATTATATAATATTGTCAACGACAGTGGGCATTATATCATAGCTTTGTATTTTTTAAAACTTTCATTGCTTAACAATTAAGTGAGGACTAGATGAAAGCTTTGACAAGCAACATCTAAGTAAAAAAAACAGTTATAAAATGAGGTGACAAACCTCATACAATAGTGGGCAATTTATCAACTTCACCTTCTGTGCTTGTACAACATTAACTGGTATACTAGACAACTAGCTTACTTGATGAAAATTATAGTTCACTAAAAAACAGTGTAATGTATGAATTTTCTAAAGTTATTTTATCAAATGATATAATTATGGATTGTTAAGAAATGTATTCAAGTTTTATCTACACAAAAGACTAGCTACTTACTACATACTGATACTCAGTCTCAGAACATTACAAAATATCACTAATGTAAAAAAAAAAGATCAACCACCTTACATATTGATCTTGCTACCAGTCATTGAAATCTCGACATGTATGCTTGTCATTGGCCAATAATACAATTCCTTGTAAGTACGTAATTGCTAATTGTAATTCGTGTAGATACCAGTATACTAAGTGATAGGACATATATATATATATATATATATATATATATATATACAGCTAAAGAACAGAGTAACTTGTGTTAAACTGATCAAATTCACACAACTTGGTCAGGGACCAACAAATTGTCTTAATTTGAATGCATTTAAAGTAATCAGATTGAAAACGTAGGAACATGGATACAGTGCATACACAATATATTCATATATTCTAACTTACTAGTTATAGAATTGCTTTAATAGTTTTCATAAATCAGTATGACTACTGCAATAGTCTCTCACTTTCTGAAAGTTTTCTCTTAAACCATTGTATTAGTTTATTTAGTTAGTGGACATATCTGATCCTCCTAGATGTATGACAGTATGAGATATAAAGAGAGACATATGGCAACATAAATGATGATATGATACACACTTTCCATTTTGGCATGAAGATTGTATATTACATAGGTGTGTAACTGAATAACTAAAGTAACAAATGTCAATTTATTCTAACTATTGCAATAGCCAGACTTAAAATTTGGACTACAAATAATAAAGGTTTGTCATCTAAAATAAACGCATTATTTAAGTCATTCGTACATTACCTAAAATGTCATTCAGATATAATGAAAGCTGTACTGCATTTATATAATAACAAAGTGTGATTGATTTTAAATGACAAAAAGGTAACCATGTGAATAGTTGCTGTACAAACTTCATTTATTTACAAATTTTGACAGACATGGCTTAGTCTAGCAGGATTTATCTTTGTTATGTTAGTTCAGCAACATAGTTTTATCTACTAAGCCATCAACTTTAAAAATTTACTAATATTTCCATAATAATGTACTTATCATTTTCTAACATTAGAATCAATAACTTGTAATATTATAGATACATGGACTGTAATAAAATATCTTCTTTATAACAATATCTCCTGCTTATATAATATATGGAGTATGTCTTACCTGTCAAGTTTTTATTTTCATATAGAGATATCATTAGTAAAGTATAATTATTATGTAATCATTGATGATGTACTGAACAAGATAGTCAAGATTCAATGTATTAGAGAAGTTATCCACTACCATTACCATACAGGTATACATGTACAAGAATAACACTATTTGTAAATTGTACGAAAAAGTAATATATAAAATATATTGTATGTAGTATGTTGTGCATTACTATAGTCTGTTATACATATATATGTGTATGTTTAAGATAAAGAATAACACATACTGCTAGCATCACACTAAATAATCTTAATAGACCTAATAATTCTAAGCTCAGTTATTTTAGTGTTGCAGTAATGACAGTATATAACATTCTATAATTATAATTAATTATTGATTGTTAAAAAGGTAGTCTCTTTTTATTGAGTATAACTGGATATAAGTAGACACAGATGAATGTAGTTATGACATTGTATGATTAATTTATAATTGACGAAATACAAGCATAAAAATAGAAGACTCATTGGAACAATATTACCATAATTATGTTGGTTGTTAAGTGGGATTTGTTTCTGTTTGCCTAAATATGTATTCACTATAACAACAGTGTTTCATATTGAAACTCAAATGCAAGTACGCTGATAAGTAATATACTCATATTCTGCTAATATAGACAGGCACATTCCAGTGACCCTGAAATTTAAATGTATGACGTATATTTTCACCTTACAAGTATTCCAATACTACTGCATTGTCTATTGGTCTGTTGATTACTATCACACTACTACTACAATATAAATTGACATTTGTTAGGAAGGTTGTGGTTGACGATATAATTGTAATAATAATTATGAATTAAACATAAATTTGAATTTATTTTTAGTTTGTCTTTGCAGTTACTCACCAAGCCATAGATTGTAAACGACAATTTGAGAATTTACAATTTTATAACATGACTCAATAGCAATGCAATATTTAAATTTTAATGATGGCTTTTACATATCAGCTGTACAGAGGAGAGAATAGCTCATCTTCATAACAACGCTATACTACCAAATGATGGTCTAGTTGGGTGTTTAGCTTTATTAAATGAATACTTCTTTAAAACAACAAATTGTTTGTTTCATTTTATTGAAATAATAAAATAAACAAGAAAACATAGAAAATAATGATGAAGATGAAGAGAAGGATTGTGATGATGGAATGAATGCATCAAGTGACTTAGAAAATTTAAAGATAATGAATCTTCATGGTATCAACTAAATAAATGTTGACTGCTTTGATATACATCCTCACAGAACCACTTATAGTTCTTCCAATTATAGCTACAAAAATTAAGGTCAATCTGAGATAAATGAAACAGACAAACAAAGAGATGAAGACGATTAACATATGAAAGAGAACAAACTATTTGTGAAAACTTTAATAGTATATAATATTAATACTGGAAAAGTGTAACAGGTTTGATGTATTTTTCTAAGGAACAAGATAAGCCAGGAAATTCTTTCAGTCATGATAGAGTAATTGTACAGTGAAACAATCAAACAGAATCACTAAACCTTTTGTTTTATTGGATTTGCACAAAAAAAAGATTCTTTTTTTTTCATTCATGTAATAAAAAGGTATTGCTGAATGCTATTTAGAGACAGCTATACAAAGAAAGAAATACAAACATTGTTTGTTAACAAACATGACATATTGGTATAGTAAAAATAGAAATTAAGGACAGTAGCTAGTTCATGCATCAAGAAGTATAACATTCTGTTGACTTATTCAGAATAATGCTAAGAATAATTCCATTTTATTACTAGGTATAAAAAATATGAAGTGATTACTTGTATCTTTTGTAGGTAGAATACCTGTATACAACACAAGGATTTATAAACTTTTATTCTCAAGTACATATAAAACAAGCTGTATATCATGAACAATATATGAGCTATTAAGACAACAAATGACAAACTTTATTATGAGAGCATTCTTTACAGTGTTTGGAATCAATACTTTCTTCATGTAATCATTATTAAGACAATGTCAGATTAATGTTTTGCAGTGCCGGAGAAACAGTACTACAACTGTGAGAAATATGAACACTCCACTACAGAATCAGTTACTGTAAGGTCTCACTCTGTTGTACTTGAAAATAAAGTATCATATAAAGACAAAGTATACACAGGTTATAAAGTACAGCATTGTACTAAAATACAGTACAAGTTCCTAGAGACATTAGGAATATGGTACCTTACAGGAAAAATATATATAATATATTCATTGTTTTTATGTTGAAAATGTATTGTTTTTTGCGTAATTACAATTCTAAATATACCAACAAAAATGTACCATGTATTTTTTCAGGTGTCGTATATATACATGATATATTACATATTTTGTACAACAATTGTAACATTTCTGTAATATATACATTATTGATACCATTGTTATTTATACAATGTATATATTACAATTCTTTTTACAAACAATTATCACATTGTTGGAATAGTACTACAATTGTGAGAAATATGAACACTCCACTACAGAATCAGTTGCTGTAAATTCTAACTCTGCTGTACTTGAAAATAAAGTATCATATAAAGACAAAGTATACACAGATTATAAAGTACAGCATTGTACTAAAATACAGTACAAGTTCTAGAGATATGGTACCTGATTGCTTTTGATATCTTTTCTAGATTTTGTGAAAAGTAAGGTATCATTTAGAGACTGTACAAAGAACAAAATTATCATAGAAAAGTTTCTGAAAAGGCTGATACTTATTTAAGGGCATACTTTACTGTGAACATTATCCTTCTCCTCCACTCACATAACCAGTCATTCCATTAAACATAACAGCTCACTATAGTATTGATTATGTCCAACAGGTTTATTATCTATTAGAACACATTTGATGTTGATTAATTCAACAGGTACATTTATCAAATAACTCCTTCAACCCGGACCCATATACTTTCTAACACTAAGGGAATGTGGAATCTTTGGTGTCTAATCATTTATGATATGACATAATCTCAATTGCTATATTGTCATGAACTAACTGATCTATCCTATAGATAGTGAGTACGTGTTGTGTCAGAAAGAGAGAAAGAACTTTTATGCCTTTACCTTATCTTTACCATGTGGCATTGATAATAGCACATACTACTATCAAGATGTATGCTGACATGAACATTTGAAGTTGACATCTGCGATGAACTGTTCTCTTATGTTTTAGAGAATGGTAAGAAAGAACTAATGAAGTCAAACAGAGTTTTGCTTAGAATACTAAACAACAAACATATGAATAAAGTACTAGAACTATGAGATAGATACATCAGTGATTGATACATAAAGTATCATGAAGTATAAAATGTATCCAATCCAAATGAATATGAATAATTAATAACATATGTAGGTACATGTAGATGTATGATGTATGTAATAGGTGACAAAGTAGAGAGTGAAGTCATAAGGAATAAGATATTAAGGATACTAATGAGATTAATATAAATTGATACATCGACATAGTAGCTTTTATAATTGATAAGCTTATTGTTCATTTTGTCCATATAAGGATAATCATTAGAGTTGTGTTGTGGTTAATTTATTATGTCTACTGTACACACTATATGGATACAATGTAGACTGGTGTGTGTAGTAAGTTATGTCCTTCACTATATTCTCCTCATTATATACAGAGTCAGTTGTAAGTTAATGTAATAGTAAATGTATGATACTTTGTGTCTCTTTTCTTTACTCTTGATATAAGTTTATATTTATAACAATCAAATCTAGTAATATAATAATGTAATCAACTACTACTAGTATTGTATATAGTAGTGACAATATACACTATTACATGTACATATCATTAATGAAGACATTATCATACTTAACATACATAGTGTGACTTTTATTGAGTCATGTTATTCAATAGTATTTTTGGTTCATAAAAATCTATTGATTCTATAATATTCTCTATCTGTCCATCTACTCTCTATTCATTTAATATATAGATGAAGTAATCAATACACGACAATGTATGGTTTTATTACTATGTTGTAATGATGAGTACTAATGACAACCACACTTTATTAATGTTTAGTGACATTATTATTATGTGTAGAAAATGAAGCCTCCTTTCTAAACCATATGTAAGTCTGTCCCTATGTATTATCAAATGATAAAGAAATTGTTTATATCATGATAATGTTGAATAAGCTTACAAATCAAAGATAAATCTACATGTATCTATTCACATTATTATTTTATATTTTTAACAGGAATAAAACACTACATATTATGAACAGAGGAGTTTAGTATAAGGTAGTTAAAGTTAATAAGGAAACGTCATTTTTTCTGAATGAATAAATGAAGTGTTAACTGTGTACACTACATACTATTGAATGACAGATCAGTTAGTCTTATATATCAACAGTAATGTAGGATACATTGTCATCACAATCATTTACAAAGTCACTTTCATAATATACTGATTATGTAACCTGCAATATTGGTGAGAGTGCTTGTCTATCTTCATAAACTTATTTAATTTGCAATGTAACATTGATGATATGTCTTTGTTATTATAGAAAAACATTTTAATACAAATGGAGAGAGAGATTGGACATGCTTTGAAGTTTAAACTATGGAGATCTGAACAATATATTATATCAAAAGGAAATGTAAAGTTGGTTAACCTGAAGATGTTATCCAGGTTTGGCTTGACAAATGACCTAGTAAAGTTACTCTAGCATATTATAAAAAAGCAGTGGATTTATCTCCAGTTCTTTACTCTTCTATGGGAAAATATATATTTGATATGTGTCTTTTCAACACTAGTGAATTAACAATATCACCACTTTTGTCCAACATCAATATCAACATTGTACATATATACAATTCATAAACTAGATTCCAAATGTTTTACTCTCATTTATATTTTAGAGTCTCGTGGACATACCATATTAAAATTATGTTATCATTTTTATGAGAAATATCCCAAATATATGGAATGAAAATATGTATATTATTTATTTGCAAAGATGTGATGTAGCAATAGTCTTTTTATATTGACCCACTAGCATGTCTAGAGTCTTGAATGAAATTTTTAGCAAGAGTCTGAGGTCCATACTTCAACAATGCTAAGGTCTGAAAATGGAAAGAATGGAGTGTGATTACAGTAGTATAAACAGGAGGATGTAAGTCATTCTTAGAATCTATTAATTATTAGCATTATTAATATATGCTGCCTGTTTGATGATAGGTTCAGTATATTAACTTGAATTTCTTTTTATAACTCTATATTTTTAAGTATACACATTAAATTGTTACAGCTCCTAGTTCTTTTCACTTTTTCTGTTTTTATATATAATTTCAAGTTAGCATTTGATGTGTACATCAACTACAAAAATGAATGTTGTAATTAACCTTATTTTTGACAAATCCTTGCATTCAAATATTGCATTAAATAATTGTGGTATAGATTTTATTAATTTCATTCCACATTCAATGAATTGTATATAGTCTGTAAGACAGTAAAGGAGAATCCAGACTTAAAACTGCTGACTTAACAAACACAGCACTTGATATTGCAGCCTTCATCATGAGCCAGTACACATCTTACACTATATGTAATACTGCTAGTGACTTTGGCTAAACACAACTTTTCAGTGACAATTATTGTTTCTTGAAATAACATAAACATGCAATAGAGAAATAGTTCAACCAATCAATGAGCAATAAGGTCCCATAAAAAGTATATATAAATATGTTATGATGTCTTCAACACTTGAGATTATGCAAATAAGAAAAAATGATTATATAATAATTAACAATATAATTACTTACAACATCATTTTATAGGGATGGTCTGAACAAAAAGTCATACTTCCAACTAGATATTCCTTTTTGCTGTGATAAATGATCTGGGATAATAATATTATAGTTTTATTTATGTATGTTTTTAGCAACTAACTCATCATATACTTGACAGCTAAAGTGAGATGGGATATTACAACATTATTATATTATTTATTCAATGACAGAATATATCATAGCTTTATAATTATTGTAAAAATCCATTGCTTAACAATAAAGTGGAGGATTAGCTGTAAAGCTTTGACAAGCAACAACTTAAGTAAATGACATGTATCAAATAAGGTGACACAGCTCATACAAAAATGTACAATTAATCAACTTCACCTCAGTGCTTGTACAACATTAACTGGCCTAGACAACTAGCTTACTATAAGGAGTTATAGTCCACTAAAAAATTAGTGAAATGTATGAATTTTCTACAATTATTTTCTCAAAGGATATAATTATTGATTGATGAGAAATCCAATCAAGCTTTATCTACATAAAAGACTGCTACATACTGATAGCTCTGTCTCAAAATCATTACAAGAATATCACTAATGTAAAAAGATAAACCATTGTACACATTGAGCCTTGCTAACAATGCATGTTAGAATGTTTAAGGTTTTAAGTACGAACAACTAATTTGATATATGCACTTGTCATTGACTGATAAGACCCTTCCTTGTAAGTAAGTAATTTTTCAGTTCATACATGTACATACTAGTATACTAAGTGATAGCACATATATATATATACAGCTATAGAACAGAGTAACTAGTGTTACACTGATCAAATAGAGATAACTTGATCAGTCAGTGAAATGATTTATTTTGAGAGCATTGAGAGTAATCAGATTGGGAGCTTAGGAAGCATGGATACAATACTGTTCATGTTGCCACTATATATTTATATATTATAACTTACTAGTTATAGAATTGCTTTACTACTTTCATAAATCATATAACTATTGCAATAGTCCCCACTTTCTGAAATGTTTCTCTGTTAAACGAATGTTTAGTTCATAATTTAAGTACATGGTATGATCACTGCATATATACTGATCCTTCACAGTTGTATAACAGTATGAAAAGGTGTATGTAATCAATATCATAAATGATGCATATGTATATCTCACATATGATGTTAATGTTTTTATCAACTAACTCATCGTATACTTGACAGCTAAAGTGAGATGGGATACTATGACATTATTATATTATTGTTCAATGACAGATTATGTCATAGCTTTATATTGTAAGAAATTCATTGCTTAACAATTAAGTGGAAAATTAGATGTAAAGCTTTGACAAGCAATCACTTAAGTAAAATGACATGCAAAAATAAGGTGACAAACCTCATACAAAAGTGTACAATTAATCTACTTCCTCTCTGTGTTTGTACAACATTAACTAACATACTAGACAACTACCTTACTATAAATTTTGTTATATTTACTAGCATATATGTAACTAAATAACTAAAGTAACCAAATGTCATTTTATTCTATCAATTGCAATAGCCAGATTCAAAATTTTGACCACAAATGATAAAGGTTTGTCATCAAAAACAAACATGGAATGTAATTTTTATTAGCTATCAGACATGCATTTCATGATGTAACTAATCATATACACAGTCTTAACAGTATCATATTATGTATCTGCTTTAACTCATTGAGTAAACTATTTATATGGTTCCGTATGGTTTTGCATCATATTGCTACTTACATTTATTTTACAGTGAAGTCATATCTAAGTAAATTTCCTGATAAGTTAGGCCTCATTTTCTTCCTGAATTAAACACATTCTATTTTATGACCACTGTTAATACAGTGTACGACACTAAGTAAGTAACAGAATTAGATAAGTTATTACTGAATAGTAAGAAATTAATGTTTGAAAACATGAAATTTAGTAACAAGGTTATAACTTTGATAGTTTGCCAATAACTTTTTGTTAAATGTGGATTTCATAGCAAAACATTGACAATACAATGTTTAGAGAATTTGCCTTAATGTTTGTAGATCACTCATAGAAACACAGGACAATAAGGTAATACTATCTATGAGAGAAAGTAGAAATAGATAGGTTGGTGATTTTTAGCATTATCATTCACAGCAACTGCTGCGACACTTGTTATTTAAGTTAATAAATTCACTGACTATTACATGTGGTGTCAGTTAAAATATATAGTCAGTTTCATTTCATTGGTTATTTAATTGTCACATACCATAATAGAATATAATGTATAAAAGCCATTAAGAAATCTAAAATATAATCAGGTACAATGAAAGCTATATTGAATTTGTATAATAAATAGTGTGTTTGATTTTAATTGACAGTAATATTATAGTTAAATATAACTATAATAAAATCTGTTCCTTATAACAGTATCTCCTATATATAATATTTATGAAGCAAGTCTTACCTTTTAAGTTTTACTTTTACATAGAGATATCATTAGTAAAGTATATCATGTAATCATTGATGATATCCTGACTGAAGATAATCAAAGGTATTTACCATAAATTAGAAAAGCTATGACACTGCCATGAATGTATAACTGTACTAGAATAGTCCCATTTGTAAATTGTAAAATATTGTAATATAAAATACATTGTATGTAGCCTTACTATAGACAATTATACATATATATGTGTATGTGTGTATTTTAAGATAAAGGAATTAAACATACTGTTAGCATTGACACTGAGTACTCTTAATAGAACATTTAATTCTAAGATTAGTCACTTTGGTGTTGCAGTAGTGACAATATATATCATTCTATAATTATAATTAATTGGTAGTTATAAAAGTAGTCTTTTCTACTGAATACAATTAGATATAATTAGATACAGATGATTGTAGTTATGATCATGCATGATTAATTTATAAATTGATAAAAAGACAAGCAAAAAAACTAGGAGATTGATTGAAACTATGCTATTATATATAATTATGTTGGTTAATGATTGAGACTTTTTTTCTATTTACCTAAAAATGTAGTGTCTAGTAAATGTTTAATAATTGTGTTTCACCTTGAAACTCAAATTCAAGATCAGCAGGGCCTAAAATTTCTTAAAATTACAACTAGCCAAAAATTCCAAATGCCTATTGATTGTTTAAACAATTAATGCTAAAGTATTAAAATGTGGACTTGTCTATTTTATGTTTGTGAATGCATCATGTGTCACTATTAGTTTGCTTTTTCAAAAAATCCATAGCAATATTCTTGTTTCTTTATGACTTTCATGTTAAAATTCTTTTGTAGATGTCTGTCTTGTCTTTCAAGAATGCAACTACCACAGGACAAAGATCAATTGATGTAACTGCATGGTGGTATGTTTAATTTACTAGTTGTATAGTCATTTAAAGTCTCTCTTTTAAGACTTCATCTATCATCAGACTATATTAGATCATATCACTGTCAGCAAAATTGCAGCAACAGTGTCACAGTCTTGACTATTTTATGTGTCTCAGCTGTCACTTAGACTGTCTTTGCTTCAAAATTTCTAGAATGTACTGATGTGCAGCCATTCATGAGCAATAACAATTACAATCACCGTGATTGTAATTGAATCACCTGATGGTGTAAAAGTGATAGATGTAATTACATTGTTAGTGAAACTGCAGTTGTTTTCACACAAATTTTGTAATAAGTAATAAAATTATATAGCTATATTATATAACTAAGTTTTATACTAACTAGTCAAACAACAAAACTAAACAAAACAAAAAAACAACAGTATTTTGGATGCAACTAGCCTAATTTTAGGCCCTGAAGATCAGACAGTAAATAAATAAAATCATATTCCACTAATATAGATAGATATATTCTCCATGATCCTGAAATTTTTAACTATTAGTGTGATAAGTATTTCATATTGTTAACGCTACAAATAATGCCACTATTACCAGTATCATCAATTTGTATTATGATTAATATCACTCTATTACTATATAAACTGACATATGTAGGAAAGATGTGGTTGACGATATAATTTAATGTGAATTAAACATAAGTATTAATTTACTTTAGATTCTCTTCGCAAGTTGTCATCAACACATACATTGTAAATGACAATTTGTAAAGGAAATTTACAATTTGATAATGTGATGACATCATAGCAATGTACAAATGGGTTCTACTATCAGTTGTAGAGAAACAGCTTGTCTTCATTACAATGCTATATTACCAAATGATGACCAAGATGGGCATTTAGCTTTATTTGATGAGTACTTTATAAAACAACGAATTCCTAGAAAGTGAAAGAAGGACATGCAGAGGAAATGTTTCATTTTATTGTAAATCATAAATAAAAAACATAGAGAATGACAAAAATAGCAGAAAAGTGTGTAATAATGGAATGGGTATCAAATATCTTAGAGGAATTTGAAAGATGATGAATCTTCAGGTAAAACTAAATAAGTGTTGACTGCTTTCAAATATATCCTCACAAAACCATTTATAGTTCTTTAAAACAGCTACAAATACAGTCCACTAAGATAAATGAAAAAATAAAAAGAGACAAACACAAATTTACATATGAAAGAGTTCATAAAAAAAAACATTAATATAGTAACAGCTGTGTGTAAAAGAATGTGCTACAAAAACTTAGCTGAAAATACCTTGATGTCAACATGATATGGCAAAATTGGCTAAAGATGAACTTGATATCATAGTCATGAGACAACTACTGGTTAATATTAATATTGGTGAAATGGTAAGGTTGTGATGCATGTTCTTAAGGAAACAAGATTAGCCAGCAAAGTACTTTCAGTCATCATCCAGTAATGTTAGAGTGAACAATCAAAACGAATCAAAGAAATATTCGTCTTATTAGATTTGCAGGAAAATGTTTCTATTCATCATGAGATAGGAATATCAGAGACAGATATATAAGGATGGAATACAACAAAGGTTTAGATGAATATTTAGAACACATGCAACAAGACCTATGTAAAAGATAACAAAAACTAACCTATTCAATTTTACTATATCGTAAGATGTATGGCAATCTATGGTGATAATGATATACATATATAATATATACTAAATACTGACATTTATTACAGTATATTGGCTATCTGATGTTCCTACTACTATCCAAGATAACTGTCCCAAGTAGCGGAAATAGTTACATAAACAGAACAACATGTTCTTCTTCATCTCCTCTCAACATAACTATTAAGACACAACTAACACAATAATAATACAGAGAGGGATTCTCGTATATATCAAACCATCCCTTATCTCCAGTATCCATCCATTCATTTATTAAATAATCTGATGTACTCCTGAGAGCAATATAATATCAGGTAGTAAGAGAGGGTATCCGTAACACATACCATGCCTAGTGAGTGCTCCTGTGATATGGTGTTCTATCATGTTATTTAGAGTAATTCCATACCATATAATGTATATATAATTTCTTGTTAAATGTTATAATCTGAAGGCAATGAGATTAACTGGAAGATTTTGAGAATGAATGAAAAGTGTGTAAAAAACATTTTTTTGTGTAATTTCAATGCAGTTGGCTTTAAGTAATATATAATGTACTATATTAATGATGTGTTTGATGAAATATATATTTATATCTGTACATTATGAATCATTGAAGAAACATTAATGATGAACTAACTAAGTAATTTTGAAATGAAAACATTTCTCTTAATACATTTCAACAATTTACTTCCTCTTTCTTTATTCCATCATGGGTATGTTATCTAAGCTAGCTAACTTGACCTTTCTCTATCCCAAACTTAACTTCAACAAAAGATTAAACAGAATCTAAAGAGAGAGAGTTAAAAATAAATTTCACTATAGCTCTACCTATCTTTGCTTTCCTCCCAATCTCCTCTCCAATCCTGACACTTCTGCTATCCTTCACTTTATCTACTCTACATTAATAGTGTGTACAACTGTCAGTGTCGCACGACATGAGTTGATATGAACATTTTGAAGTATAATTCTGTGATTAACATACTCTTAGACTTTATAGGACAATGAAAAGAAAGAACTCCAACTGTTTTGTGTAGAATACTAAAACCAAGGAACATACAAATGAAGTATTAGAAACCACGAGATAGATATATCAGTGATGGATACATAAATCATCATGAAATATAAAATTGATCCATAGAAAATGAATGTAAATACAGAGACTATAAATGATGTTATATCACATAATGTCTGAAATAATTGAAATGACATCTTATAAATAGAATGGAAAGTAGATGGTATAATATATATATATATATATATATATATATGTATTATGCCATATTGATATACATTCTTCATGTATCCCATCCCTCAGAGTTAGTTCACATTGAGGGTGAGTCAATCTTCATTTGACACCATCTCTTTGACTTCATTGCAATAAGGTATTTGTTTCTCATTGCATAAAGTTACCATATATGGATACAGATAATTCAACAAGACTATATAGTTTATAGTCATATACTGACTAGAAAAGAGAAATATAATTTCTTATGACATCCAACAAATAAATTGGACATTCAATAATAGATATCTAGTACTTTCCAAAGACTATCTTTAATGTTTTCTCATTCATTGGTAAAGTCTGTCATTTAATGCTGGATACTATAGCATATACATTTGTGACCAGATTGGTAAAAAGCAAAACGCTGTTAAAACACTTTTTGTATACAGACAGTTATCATGAGTAGTTGTGAATATATAACAACTCTATGTATACAAAACGTGTTTATGAGATGTCTGAACAGTGTCCCTTTTCACAAATCATGTCACAAATATTTTGTGTCAGAAGTGATACCTTATTACAAATCATGTCACATTATATTATACAAAGTAAGCCATAGTCTCAAATATGCCACTATATTATATGATTGTGATATGATTGTAACAACTATTAAGTTCTGTATGGGTTCTTGTTAAAACATAAATGAACAACATGTATGAAATGAATAATGTAGAACAATTTACTTACTTTTAAGTAAAAAATTATATTTGTAGGCACTGATTTTAATTGATGAGCTGTGGTCATATCTATGACATGTTACCTCTGAAGTAGTTTGTAGTGACTGTTTACCATTATTGGCTGATGGTTTGTGGAATTTTAAAATATATTAATGTATGACTATCTGTATCATAAAGACAATATAACTGTGGACTTATAACTTAAACTATTGAAAACTAATGGACAGACAGAAAAATGAATGGATAAATTGATAGATGTATATTCATAGTTATAATACTCCCACTACTACTAACATTACCTGTTAGTGCACTATATAAAACCACATGTGATCAGGATATCAGTAATGGACATGAATTTGTCCTAACATTACTTGAAAGAAATCTTTGTAATGTCAGGAAAGTTGTTTAGACTATGATATGTATATCTTAGATTACTAGTTTTTATGGTTTAATGAAAAAGACAAATTCTAATGGCATTCTTGGATAAGATTTGTTTGAATGTGTATATTTCTTCAAGACACTTTTCTATATGACCACTCCCACTATGTATGAATGTTCCTATCTCATTTAATTAATTTTATGTATACATCAAATACTGTACTAACATCTTGTCATATTAATGTATTTAATGTATATAGACTATAAATGATTAAATAATCAACAAAGGTCTTATAGATACATAAACATGTATGACATAATGGAATAGATGACAAAGTAGAGAGTGAAGTCATAACGAATAAGATATATAGTATACATTGATGAACTGATGAGTATAGATACATTGACATAGTAGTTTTTAGTTGATAACATTACTTGTTCATTTTGTCCATATAAGGATAACCACTAGATTGTTGTGTGGTTAATGTATAATATCAATTGTACACACTATAAGTACCATACTGATATAGACTAGTGTGTGCTTATGTACTTCACTATATCCTCCTCATTATATACAGAGTCAGTTGCAAGTTAATGTAATAGTAAATGTATGATACTTTGTGTCTCTTTTTTTACTCTTGATATAAGTTTATATTTATAACAATCAATCTAGTAATATAATAATGTAATCAACTACTACTAGTATTGTGTATAGTAGTGACAATATTACACTATTACATGTACATATTATTAATGAAGACATTATCATACTTAACATACATAGTGTGACTTTTATTAAAATCATGTTAATCAATAGTAATTTCTTCATCTATTGATACTACAAGATTGTCTATCTGTCCATCCATTCAGATGAAGTAATCAATACATGACACTGTATGCTTTATTACTATGTTTGTACTGATGAGTACTAATAAGAACAACACTTTATTAATGTTTAGTGACAATATTATATTATGTATAAAATGAGCCTCCTTTCTATAACATTTTAAAGTCTGTCCCTGTGCATTGTCAAAATGATAAATAAATTATTGTTTATATCATGATGTTCAATAAAGCTTACAGATCAAAGATACATCTACATTTAACTACTGACATATCTATTTTATGTTTTTAACAGTAATAAAACACTACATATAATGAACAGAGAAGTTTAGTATAAAGTAGTTAAAGCTAATAAAGAAACCTCATTTATTTCTGAATGAATAGATGAAGTGTTGACTATGTACACATACATACTATTGAATGACAGATCAGTTAGTCTTATATATCAACAGTAATGTAGGATACATTGTCATCACAATCATTTACAAAAGTCACTTTCATAATATACTGATTATGTAACCTGTAATATTGATGAGTTTGTAGTCAGTGACATGAAGTGGGTGAGCTTTGGGTGGTTTACTTAACATACCATTTTTTTGATCCATTTCAAATTCCCTATTGCAACATATGAAGACATAATTGTCATCATTAACTGTAAGTGCAGTATATTGTGGATATGACACACCTACTTATTAGCTCCAGCTACTTTTACAACGAGATCTATTTTGATAGTTTACAACTTGATATATAAGATGGTGGCATAACAAGATCACTTAACTGACTGATAACCACATCCATATACATTGAAAACAATTATTTGGAGTTATAGCAATAGAATGACATGAAGATACCAGACAGGGCTGTCTAATTTACCTGATGGATAAACAAGAGATAGTATAATATGAATACATTATAAGATGTATTGTTACTATTATTATAAGGTAGATTTCAGTAGTCCCTTCATCTGCTATTACTTGAGTTATAGCTCTAGTAACATGTAATATAATGTATTATTATAATCATAGTTTAGTATACAATCTAATGATCATGTGATAATTATAAATTACAATAATTCATAATATGGTGTGGGATATGAAGTCCGGTATCAAAAAGCAAGTAATTTTAAATAATTTGAGAAGTAATAATTTTGAGAAAGTTCCAATGTTAAAAATGCAGATAATTGTGTATTGTAAATAATGATAGTAAGAGTGATAAACTCTGTAACAATTAAATGTGCTTTTAAAGGAAAGAAGATGTCAAAACACATGGTCAAAAAAAAATGGACATTTGTAGGGTAAAAACATTGGAACTAAACAGATCGATAGAAACAGAGACATGAAGCATGTACTATAAACCTTCACTCACATGGACCAGCTGTGAGGGTTTTTATTCTATACATTAATATCAATAGAAACTAACTGACCATTTTGATCTCTTGTAATTGCTATTTGTTGAATCTGAGCCTGTCTAGCAATTTGAATTTGTCTTCTCTGTACGGATTATATAAATTAACAGATGACATCATAATCACATCATACTTATGATGATAATGTCATTCACCACCATTACAAAACAGCATTTTCAATACAACCACAAGTAATATGAATTACAAATACAGTTCCGCTATTAGCTATGAAAAGAAATAGTGTACACAGTTGAACATCACATATTGAAATATTGCTTACATGTTTCTGAGAGTTATATTAAATTCATATATAGTAAGTTACTACTAGAGGAGTTAATAATGTATGTATATATAATGAACAGACTTTAGAAGTTTGAGTAGGGAGATTATTTGCACCCACACCTATTATGTCAACCACGACCCACGCCTCTAGAACTTGGGTGTTTTTAGGCGGGATTGCCTAGCTTGGCCTGATGAATAACAAGAGATGTACCTTGCAGTTGGCCATTCTACTAGTATGATGATAGACTTAGATGACTTCAATTGGCCATCATACTATGTGCTCTGTATGTAACTATGCTTTAAGGCAGTGTTCAGTAGTCTCTTCCAGCTGCTCTTGTTTGAGCTGTAGCTCTAAAAAACATTAATATAATATATATTATTATTAAAAATTAAGACTATAATGTAAATAGGTACATGTACATGTATATATAACATTAATGAAAGTCTTATATGTACGGACATGTTAGGATATTATAAGTTCATCATGTATTTAAATCAACCAAAAAAAAGTTAACATTAAAATTAAAATGTTTTAATATATATAACACTTAAAACAATTATTTTTTGGTCAAGTATCTTTAATACTTGTTATCAAAACAAATTAAAGAATTGTAACTTGCCTTTACAGAATGATATACTTCGTAGGTGTGGTCAGTTCTAGTTAAGACAACACTCTCTACATGGTAATGATGCTTTAACTAATACATTTTCCAGTGTGAGTTAGTTCAATTATATAACTACATTAACAACATTGAATGCATAGAAACTTGAATTACAGTTGCTATTGAAAATAGCTCTCAACGTCATATATCAAACATAAAATTACTTTTATTTAACAATATAATAGCTCTTTATGAAATAAAAGTTGCAAGTGAACATGAAAGAAACTCTTTAATGAAGTGTGTTATCAAGTAAAATGATCATGTGATGATTTTAATTATAATAAGTCATAAAATAGTGTGGACTGAAGACCTAATCAAAATGGGAGGAAGATTCAATTACTTAAAGAAGCATTTGGGAAATTTCTATCTTAAAATACAATTATGGTATTGTGAATACAGTGGTTTTTGTGGAGTGATAAAAACTTTGCTACATTGTATGAGCTTTTGGAAATAAATAGGAAATACCAGAGACATTAAACAAAGTACTGTAACCCTCAACTCACATTAACGACCATGTGGGGTTAATAATTTTATACAGACACATAAGTAGACAGAGAATTACAGTACTGTAACCTTCACTTAACCTAAATATTCTATACATTAATATCACTTAGAACTAACTGAGTATTTTGAGCTCTTGTAGTTGCTATTTGTCAAATTTGGGCCTGTCTAGCAAGTTGAATTTGTCTTCTCAGTAAGGATTATATAAATTAACAGATGACATTATAATGACATCATACTTGTTAATAATGATGTATTTCTACCATAACAAACAGCACTTTAATCCCAAGACGACCACAGTAATAGGAAAGAATATGAAGTACTAGAAACTATCGACTGAGTAAAGGAATATGTTACACAATAGATAACCAGATATTGACATATTACTTACACATTATTGAGAGTTTCTTTAAATCAGAGACTAGTGAGGGTACTACTTAACAGTTACTAGTGTTTTTTACGGGGGGGGGTATAATAATGAATATAGTTCAGAAGACGTGGTTTAGACATATTCCATTACTATTAGATCGCAGATACCTCATGACACCCAACACCAATACTCTAACCACTCCTCTCAAATCTTGGTTGTGGTTCTTTGCTTGCACTTGATCAAAAGTAGATTGGTGATGTACTTATAAAGTATAATAATTAACTAAATTATGAATTCATACTCTACCATCGTAATATAATTGGTTCAGTTTTTGTCTGGTCCCCTCATTAATCCCGCCATATTCAATATATTCACTCTATCAAACTATCATGATTCTGGTGGATTACTTTAAGGTTATCTGAATCTAAATAATATTAACGTATGTACTTGACCCTATAGTTTGTAATATAGAGTCTGTCCATATACTTATTACAATGTCACAATATTAGTAGTTACTGTACTCTTGTGATAGTTAGTCTCTATAATATCTGTCTACTGTATGATAACTAACTACTAGTTTGTATATGATTTTGTTTATTAACTAACCGTAATATTACATTTTCATTAACGTTTAATATCTATTGTTAGAGATCTTGAACTAATTAACTAGGCCGATAATCACACTTAGGATGAAGTGAAAGAAGCTTTGACGATAGCGCGGCAAATGGTCCCATGCTCCAAGATGAGGTCTGTAAGTGTGTTCACAATATAGTCATAAGATCCATAGTGGATATTGTCTTATGATAAGAATTCTGGCCCTTATGAAAATCATCATAATTATTTACATATATGATATGTAGTGTTATAGTTATTATAAAAATTAAATTAATCCCACAATATATCCCTTTAATCAACCTAGTATAATTAATGTACTGTTGTGGTACAAAGATCTTTATTACAGAGTTTTGCCTGTAATTGCCACTCTTGTTTTCTGTAATTAATTGGGCTGTGTCAATCCTGATACATTATGAGTTTACTCTTCACATATATTAGAGCCATTAATGGTTCTAAACTTTATAATTCGATTTCCGGAATTTTTGTCAGTAAAAAAGTAGCTAGAACATTTACAATCAGATTTAGAGTCATCTATAAGTATAACAGTTTTCTGACAATTGAATAAGATCAAGTAAGACCTGTAGCTTCAAGATTGTGAAGGAATTGAGCTGGCAAAGACCACTAAATCATACTCTGAACATTACCCTATTGTTAGACACACTATGACTTATTGTGACAATTAAAGCTATTGATGTAGTACTCGCTATAATATATTACCGGATATCTGGTCAGTGACAATGGTGTTTTTTAGATCCACACTGTCTTACATTATTTGTGGTTCCTAGATGACCTTTTGTGTTTAGGTTCATGAACCTAACATATAATGTAGTGGTTCCTGTGGTTTAGTCTATTATTCTCCCTACAATATCAAGCATTATTTAGTTAATGGATGATAACATTACTTAATGCCATATAAGCTGTGGACTTATCAGCTACACATTTTGGCATGTACTGGCTAGAATTAGTAAATACACTAGTCATCATGGTGCTTTACTACATCCTCACATTGCTTATTCTATACTAATTCTATATACATGATAAACCTCAATAATTACTCCATACTGAATATTTCAACTAGTTAACATGTGTATACCTGATTAAAATGTTAGGAGCTAATTATATCAGTTTGTAATGGTACATCTTGTTGTTTTTAAATGTTTTTCATGATGTTAATTTTTACCTGAACCTTTTTTGACATGAAAGCTTCCTAATTTACCTTGATCAATTGTTTTAATAATTTTAGGATCTCTGTAAACTTGTAGATTTTGTGGTAACCTGATTAGATGTGGTATGCAAAATGTTCTTAACTGTTCACCTTATGTTTTTTTTTAATATATCAGGGCCAGGTCAATTTCTTTCATTAATGATCTTCCACATTGTAATTAGAGCCATTTTAGAAACTGATAGTTTTAGGTTGTTTTTGTAATATAATTTCAGAAACATTTTACAATGAAATTGTAGTCAATATAGTCGTAACCGTGCTTTTATGCATTTGAAGTGATCATGTAAGAACCTTAGCTTCATAATAGTAGAATTAGGTAGTAATCTTTCATCAATATTTAAGCAGGATATACAAATGACTGTACTCTGGTCATGACCAATATTGTAAGCTTATGACTTTGTGAAATTATGATACGATTAACTCGCTATGATATGATTCAATATGTTTATATGTATTTTCCATAAATTTAAGGTTTGTTTGATTAAACACTGTCTTTACATAGTGTGTATGTTCCCTTTCCCTCCTTTGTTTATTGGTTCATTGACCAGTTCATATATATTGTTTGTTTCACTGTGTGGACTGTCTATTTTGGTTCCTATCTCATATTATATAGCTAATAGTATGATAACATTACTCAATGAAATATAAATTACATATGTGATTCATATTTTCACATGTACATGTAAATAAGTAATATTACCAATTAATATTATTCACTTATCGTTCTAGTCATATACGTGTAAGTCACATGGTATAGTGTATTGTGTTAATAATGATCGGTACTATTGATATATTGTGAATAAATGTACTATTACTATTATCATAATTGTATCTCAATGGACTAGTAATACTGTGCCTCATGTTAATGGACACACAGATATTGTTCCATATCTGTTAGAAGAAGCAAAAGCATTCGATCCTAATAATACCTACTGACAGGTAAGTATATTATTACTATTGTTATACAACCCTATAAACTCTCTATATAATCGCACCAACTTTATAACCTTTGTGTTCATAGTATGAAAGTGTTTGTTTATATCAAAACTTTACCAAGGAAATTGTACATGTATGGAGTTACTTCAACATAATAAACATCTCATTTCACGTCCCCCACTCATGGACTACAGTTTTCAAAGTGACCAGTTTGTGTAGCCTTCCGCTAATGCTACATTTGGCAAAACTAATTCTATATTAAGTTCAATAAAAGCTGTCTCTGTTGCAAAAACTGTTTGAAGCAATCATTAGCTTTGAAAATTAAATAATGTCTCCTTTACACATATTTATATTACTTATAAATGTAACAAGATTTCCAGTTGTATGACTATGACATATACTAAAAACTGTCACACAGATCCTACTTAGGATAATCCAAATGTTACAGTTGTCTACTTCCATAAATTTTAACATGTTCTTGATTTTTCCATCTTTCATGTTAAACTACTGTTGTGGTTGTATTATCAGCCTACATAAGATAATTTACCAGTTTTATTTTGGTTGTAGATTTGCAACCGTCCTCGTTCATACCTATCAGAAAACTATATTAAATATGTAACCTTTTTCAGTAACAGTATTATTCATAGTCTTTTTGATTCTTTAAACCGTTTAGAGTTAGACTTACTTCAGTAGTACAATGTGTATTCTGTTTAACAATAACCCTTTGACACGGGAGGAGGGAATTAAATGTAATCATGCCCTATGGCTGACTACATGTACAATAATGCTTAATGCTGATGTACATGTCTATTATACCATTCTGTGATGCTTATACAAGTAAAATTGTGTGACAATGTTCCCATCTTTTATTATGTGTTATAGTTTGATCATTGAACACATATATAATAGGTGACAAATTTTTGAGACTGCAATTGAAAGAGAGATAAATTATGTTTACGTGTATTTCTAGCTAATAATCATCTATTCAACTAGTATGACTAAACAGCAAAGATGTTTTCATGTAAATTATACATATTGTTACATAATGAACATGATAATTCTTATATAACTCTTAACCATAAGTTAGTTAAAAAATAACTGAAGACTCACCATAACTTGATAACTGAATTCATCACCTTTCAAATATTTATTTAGGTCACATAAAAATACTATAAAGTAACTTTTTGCCTTCAAACATAAACCTGAGTTAGACTTTGTTTTCCAGAGATTTTATTTGCGAGTAAGGAGTATATACTTGTTCAGTAAAATTGGGATCCTAAATGATTAAGCTTCTTGTATAACTGTTGTGATCCATCATTAGAGCTAAAAAATGATTTATTATCAAGACAGAACAGCTCTTCTTAGTGCCAACAAGACCAATATTGTGATACATCACGAATGAGTGGACTTGGAAATGCAATATCTTTCTAAAACCACTTGGTGACCACACTAAGACAATCTTTTTTGTCATATACAGGTCAAAGAACAAAAGTGGTCTTTTTAAGAGATAGACTTTGTTTTTCCTAGCTGCTATAGATTGTAAAGTAGAATAGCAGATAAGTTATTATCTGCACTACAGGTAGCTATTTTTGATAGTACAATAAAAGGAATTTTTCATCATAGTTGTACAGAGGATCCTACAGTATACTATTTTTCCAATAAATCTGTGGAAAGTAAACACATCTACACAGGCAGTAGTAACCATGTATTCTTTTATAGACTGTGTAGTATGTAGTATTTATAGATATAATGATATATCTGTTCCATGTTGAGACATACTGTCACTAACCACACCCTCTATATTTACATAAAATGTATGTTATTCTTGTCTATAGTATATTACTATATAGTTAACCATACTATGTAATAAACAGATCAGTACTACATTGTATATATCCTATAACCTTTTATGATTATAACACGTTAGTGAATATAACATTAGAATAATACCATTTGAATAGAAGCAGATTTTTTTTAATAACTACACAGTTATCACAGTACTAATACACTGTGTGTGTATAGACAGACAGTTAAAGTCAAATTAGATTACTATAATTAGCTTATATAATTTTTACTTACAAGATCTTTTTGATCACCTTACATATCAATAGAAATATACATATCTATGAGGTATGAAGGATAATAAAAGGTCAACAGTGAACATTATGACTGACAGACATACTTAATGTACTTTAGATGTCAATGTTTGTAACTGAGTTAGTACTATCAATAGAAAAGTTAGAATAATAATATTGTATATGATGTTATATTATAGAATTGACTATTATATTATGTATGTGTTGAGTTATATAATGGACTATTTTCAGTCACTTCACTGTTGTGCTTTCATGTTTATTAATGAGTGTGATCATATCATCTACACAAGCTATATTAATTCTTGTGTCATATTACTGTCATGTGTAATCATTGTTTTATAGTAGATCAATTCTACTCCAAGTTTTAGGAATATAAAGCTTTACGAGAAATAACAAGAATTTGGGTACTTTCTATTTTCAGTTTATAGAGTTTTATATAAGATAAGATAAATACCTCACTTAGAGGTAATGCAAGGTGATTCATAATTGAAATTGTATTGGAAGTTTATTACTTTAAACTACTGATACACACAACAATCAATGAATATTATTACTGTTATCACAAATGTTTTATTTGGATATGATTTATATAATAATGTATGTCATTTAGTTATTTTTTCCACCTAGCATAACTGCATGTGTTGGTATTGCTAACATTGTTTTGGTGCACAACATATTTGTATACATAGATATCTACTGGTATGTCCTATTCATAATTACTTTTTAACAGCTTTAGAGTGAAAGAAATTGAATTAATCCACATACACACTACTAATGTACATAGTCAACCAATAAACTATATTTACTTTTTATAGTGACCACTGTCATTTGAGTGTGAAACTTTTAACTTCTGTATTAAAGAAAATATAGTACTCTAAAATCTTTATTGTAATAATAATCCAGCCATTACATCATCAATAGTGGGTCTTTCAAAAGGGTCTCTAGTATTAGAATACATTGTGAAGTAACATTTTGTTTTTGTTTGTCATTATGGTTACATTGTATATACTGTAACCATAATCTACAATATTTGAATTGTTCTACAAATACAATAATAAATTAAGGAAGGGTCAAGATAAAAGAGGTCACTCTCACTTTATTAAACAACCAGTATTTTTGATCAATACTAATTTAATTAGCATTAGTTATTATTGTATATTGTGTAATAGAAACATTATTATCATAGTTTTTTATGACATTATAAATGACACATGACAATTAGAGCTCATATAAGGACAGTAGTCCCTCATTACACTATGACATAACCTGGTAACTCATTCTGATTAACAGGGAAATTGAAGTCATTTACTTTTCCCTTATGAGTGATTAATGTATACCCTGGCAAAAATTACAAATTCAACTATATTCTAGAATACTGTCTACAATTCTTTGCACTTAATTGGGAGCTATCATATAACACTGTTTGCTGACTTTTCTATTAATACTGGGTCTTCTAAAGTACCTTAAAAGAGAAAAGCTTTTCTAGTATATTTTGATGGTTTGATTAGTGATAGTTTACGTAACTTAATAATGAAATATAAGACCGTCCCACATATTTACCGAACATTGAGACAAGAATGGAAAGTTTCTTAAGCTTTTATGAAATTGTCATACCTTTTCCAAATGGAAATTACATCCTATTATAATATATCATTAAAATTCTATGAACATGAAATACCCCAGTCTTTATTTGACCAGTAGATCAAGTAATGTATATCGTTATATACATTTACATATGTTAAAGATTATAACATTACTTAAATGTCCCTCTAGCCTAATTTGTGTGTCTCTAATTCACATATTTTTCTTATTAATGGCAGTTTGGATCTACCTCCACTGACAACAGCAGCAGAATATGGCCCTCCAGATGTTGTTGGCCATGTTTAATTAAACAGGGCATCATATCCACCATACTGATGAGGGTCAGTATATCTGTGTTGTATATTGCATGTAGAGCCTCTACTTTTATACTCTGTTCTATTTAATGTATATAAAATGAACAATAACATTCTAGCACATATTTATATAAATTAATAAAATGTGATGAAATGATTGACTGTTCAACTGTTTATTTCAAACCCATTTCTCCTATCATTTTCTTTGTAGTATCATAAACATGTGGTAATTGAAAACAAAATTTTTTTTTTGGGGGGGAACTAAAGTGCTTAACCTCGCTGTTGTCTTCTCCAGAGACTTCCTTATCATACTGAAGTGACTTAATTGTCAACATAATGCGCAAAATGAATTATTGATGCTCTCAGCATTTCTCATTCAATCATAGGGGGAAAAAGCTTTGCCTTTTAATGCATCTCTGCTTGGTACTTTGTACTCTAATTGACAAAGGCCCAATACTTTCCAACTTCTTATTAAAAGTTAGTTAATTCTCCAATGATAGCTATGTGCTAGTAATTTTTAGTTTCGCTGCTCATGCTTGACAAGATATTGCCAAAAGTAAGTAAAACTGTCATAACGTTTCCAAAGAATTATTTTTTCAAAAAATTTGCACTTTAAATGAGAAAAATGTCATAACTCTGTAATGCGGAGATTTTTCATTGATTTTCGAGTCTTCACTGAAAGCTGTTCTTTTATTCAAAGTTTTTCAGACTTCTAAGTTATTTTGGTTCATTTGTCGCTTCTGCTTTAGGGCAGTATTCTTAGAGTGCAGAATTTTGGTGTTGCCGTTCCTATAGATTTTGGTGGCTACCCAGTGCCATATTTGCTGAGTTAAAGCGTTCAAAGCCATTTGTGCCCAGGTAACAGACCAGAGAGTATAGAGACACACACACACTAACAACTACGAAAACCCTCGATACTGCGCCCACGGCACAGTGAGGTTAATACCAATTATGTTACATTAAGTTTATAAAGAGATCGAAAGTGACATTGCTATTTAAATAGAATGAAGATATATACCCATTTTTGGTTTTCATGTCCCACAAAACAACCCTATTTGTCAATTTTATCAAGGGTATTTTTTGTTTCAGTGTTGTAAATGTCCAAAAGTCTACATTTTAGATTTATATTTATAAGAGTGACTAGGTTTAGTTTAGTTCAGCTTGACACCCTTGTCTCCTTATAACTGAAGTTCTCTTTCTATTACCATAATACTACAGAGCACTCTAGCACAATTGGGGGGAGATTAATTCTTCGACTTCCTTTTTGACCTATTATTTTTATAAGGTTTTAGTAAATGTATATTATAAGTCTACAGTAGTAGCTACATATCATTAACATAACTGTATAATAATTGTATCATTGACAATATCATATAGTGAATATTTACAAGAATCTTAAATAATGAATATATATTATGTGTTCCTAGTACATGAGTTGAAATTTATCTGTATAGTGTACATTGTGTATGTAATACTTCTTTGGTTTCATTTATTTATTACCGCTGGGCTGACTGCATTACATCGGGCAGCCTACAAGATTCATCCAGAGATCATCAAACATTAATTGCTAATGGTGCTGAATATTGCTGCTGTCAACTAAGGTATGAAAGATTATTATATTGTTAAGCAGTCAAGAATCATAGAAATATGTTAAGGTATTATATTTATAGGGTATTATAGAACACTGAAATACTGTTTTTGTGCTTATTTTATTATTGTTTGTTAACTGTGACCCCAGCAAACTATCACTTATATACCAGTAATGCTCAGTGTAACCACTTTAACATACAGTTAGGACAGTACTTTTTCAACAAGTTCTATTGTGATATCATTGCCGTCGAAGTGTTCAAATATCATGTAGACCAAATACCCCTCAACTGTTTTGTTTTGAAGACTTGAATTTTGGCTGTGGACTGACACAGAATATATGCAAAGGTTTATCACCTTATCACCTAGTCTTGCCCCAGTCCACCTGGACTCGCACACAGCGAACATAGGGTCTGGTCACCGAGTTGTCCCCAGTAGGAATGGTGGTGCCGGTGTTTTGGTATGCAATTAGAGTGAAATATGAAATCATTGTAATTGAAATGTTTAAAGCGTTGAGATATGCTACTGCAATGTTGTCTTTAAAAATCAAAAACCTGAAAGTTGCCAAAGAATTTGGATTTACTTCTCAAACGAATAAACAAAAAAAGTACAAAATAGTTTATCTATTTCTTTGTGAATCTTCTCTTGTTGCATTTCAGTGTTTCTCATTGTTTCCGTAGCGAATCTACAAGTATGGAGTATGGAGAGGAATGTTCGTCAGTGTTCTTGTTTTCTTATAATAACACGATCTTTGGTTCACTGCGTAGGTCCGAGCAGCACGATAGCAGATTTTTCTTGAAGAGTAGCCTATGCATACACTTCCACATCTACTTCAATTTATATAATTTCATATTGTCACACTACTTCTAATTGCATACCAACACCGGTGGGAGAATTCCTTACTGGGACACCAAAAGTCCACTTTGTTAACCAGACCTAACTTTTTGCTTGCTAGTAGGTCTGGGACTACTTTTTATCACCACAATGTTAGAATGATTATAAATGTTATATCCATCAAACAACAACTCACTTTAAACGACAAACTGATCTTTATACATAATCCAACACAAACAGAGAGCAACACAAAACAGAGTGTCAAGTATAACACAAAAGCACATTTCACTAACCCACATTAAAACTCCACCCCATACAAATTAAAACCCTCACTATTACCTCATTGTCATACAGTAATGGACAAAGAATCAGAATCAACTAGTATGTATTACCGATATATAGCGTTGTAATACTTGAGAGATATTCTTTAAAACAGCACCTTAGTTACCTTCATGTAGTGGCTAGAGAATCTTCTCAATTTCTTTTTTCGCACCTTTTATACTGTTTGTGTCAGTCATCCAAGAGGCATATACAAACAGGTTTCCATCCTGATTTGTATTTTACAAAAAACACAGCACTGAGACCAAAGATGTCATTGTTTTGGAGTGTCAGAATTGTCATGTTTCTTAGTAACCCCCCCCCTTTTTTTTTTTTCTACTCGTTCCTCTCTGCCTTCGAAGAGTATCTGGGCTAAGTTTTAATGATTTTTGCTAGGATCAGAGCTTTGTCCCTTAAATAGCACATGTTGTGTGTGGCCCTGGAATAGGCTTCTCTCTGCCATATCATTTATTATGTCTTCCTTGTGCAAAACAGGTACATCCTCTAAAGACACTCCAGATTGACTATCGACTATCTCCTTTCGTCAAAACTATCTATGAGGCCCAGGTCATCAGGTTCTCTAACTTGAATGGATCTTAGATTATCCATCTC
>NW_024533304.1:0-47503 GCF_016097555.1 Gigantopelta aegis
TAAACCTTAAAATAATTTAAAGTTATATTCAATTGGGGTGAAAAATTTTTAGGAAGGAACAAAACACAATGCTTTTTAAAGTCTCTGATATTTTTTAAAAATGGTAGAAGGTAAATCTCAAACTAAGAAATAAACTAAATACAGACAAATTAGAGAGACAAAATAAAGACAAGTTTTTATTTATTTTTCATTGAAAATTTTAAATATTTGCCAAAAACCTGAAAACAAAGGGTAATCAGGGAGGTTGGGGGACTATTGTTTAACAAGGATTATCTCCTCTATTACATTACCTTCCAAAAACTATTGACTCACATATCATTGTATTCCAATAATATAATTAAAAGAACAGAACACTACAATATTAATTTTATGTCCTCCCTTAAAGTAAAGAGACCCAAAAGGTAGAGGGTATCTTGTTTAAAGATATTTTTCCTCCTACTACTTCCACATTAATTTCTTGTAAAAAAACGGCAGATATTTAACTTCACTACACACCATAGATATATTATGTACTTATTAGACTTTACATGAAAATAGTAAAATAGTTTAGGTGATTTCATATGATAGATAGTATCACAAAAGGTAGTCTAACAATCTTAAACAAAAGTGTTTAATACATTATACATGGACCTTACATAGTGGTTTCCATGGTTACAAATATACAAACTTAACGTAATCTAATTGTAAAGATATGTATGTTCCAATTATAAATACATTGACTTGTCTATTTTAAATCACTAAAATATACAAGTGGTGTTATACAGAGAGTAATAGTAATGATGATAATGATATACTCAGTTGATTTGTAAAACGAAATATGAAACAAATTAACATTACTTAAATTTGTTGTAATAGAATATATAATAATAATAAAATTAGTTTAAGTTCTTTTTAAAAACAAAACAAGGAATTTGTAATATGAATCATTATCATTTTGGGCAAAAGAATGGGCTGATGTGTTGTACCCTCTAATAAAATTAGTTAGTCAAACATTTTGTCAAGTTATATATATAGAGACTCATAAGCTCACTTTCTATTAACCACTGTAGTGCAGATTAACAAAATCGTTGTTAATATAATCAGGTTGGGTTTTAATTCTGTAAGTCTCTCTAACTACTATCTTATTCTTCTAAAGATCTTTTTTAGTCATTTCATTTTCTGTATGTAAATGTTCATTTAGAGCTCAATGAACCTTTACACTTTATATATAGTATACCATTAAATATAATAGTGAAAGGGTGAGCTTTATAAAAAACAGTATGCTGGCTCAAAAGATGGGGTAGAGACCTAAAAGTTGGGGAGCTAGAGCTCTCATAGCCCTCACTATTTCTAGCACCAATTGATGGATTTTAAATGATCAAAACACTCAAATAACTGTTGACTCACACTAGAAGTAATACTACAATAACTACTACATTATCATATGTTATGATATAATTAAAAGTAATACTAAACCATAAATATTTAACTTTAAATCAAAAACTAGAGAATTATCCATAGACATAATAAATATAATTGTATTTTGTGTTTAATACAGGAAGCTAGATTGTGTAGGAGGCATAACTGACAGAAAAGAAAGATAAAGTATCAGCAAGAGATGGATTTGAGTACTGAAGCACCGTCTGTGCAATCATGATACAGTTTGCAAGTGGAAGGGCTTAACAAGAGACTCCCTCAAAATAAGGGCACAAGTTTGAATTTTCATAGAAGAACTTCCATGAATGATGCTGCTGTGTATCTTAGCATTTTAACCAATGCTCCTTAATATTAGCAATCTCATGCTTCAAAGCTATACCTCCAATAACAAGATACCCTTGTTTGCTAGTAAATTGATCTCACTGTCTCATTAAGTCTCAATTAAATTACATCATTACAGGATTATAGAAGTATAGAGATAGTCCCTTTTTCAGTATTAAAATGAACGTCCTTCATAATAATTAGTCTACATAATAATTATCCTAGCATACAGAAAAACACTTCCTTAATCAAACTATTATTATCAAAACCACACAATCAGTTAATTAAAAGATAGGTAGACTATCAGATCAGTAGAACATGTCTCTATCCCTAGGAATAAACATATCAAAGGTAAGATAATGTTACTATCAGTAGAAGTCAGTATAAATTCATATTAGCTGCTTGACAATTTAAATAAATTAACTGAAATTTAAAATTAGAGAATGTCAATTGCTTTCAAAAATATGGTACAGCCTTGACAACACACACGTTATAAAGATTTAGTTGTTAGAGCTATATTAATAAAATAATAATAATTATTATCTGTTGATTCTTTTTTTTTACAAAAATATAATACTATAAGTAGTTTAATATAGGCTTTACAAAGCCAACTAATATCATCTCCTTTCCAAATAATACTGTATACAATCACACAATCATCATAAAACCAATCTTGACATTGATCACATGCAACATCTTCCCACTCTCTGGTTATCTACATTCACAATTTACAGGTATCAACACTTGATTGAATAATTGTCATACTTTTTTTGTCTGTGGGACATGGAAATTATGTAAAGCTTCCAGACATTGAAATAAATGGGGCTTAGAATGTGCTGTGTGTATGTGCTTTCAGCTGGATCAAATCCAGCAATATATAGAAATGTGGTGAAAGCTATAGCAAACATACTGCAGTCATAGTAGCCATATTGTTCATACAACTGTAGTATGGCAATAAAAATTAAGTGAGGAAATTACTATATAACACCTGCTAAATACTATATATATACACCTGCAAATCTTAGAACGTCTATTTCTGAATCTACTTGAAGCTTCTAGTTTATAAGATTTAAGACGACCTCAATGAAAAGACTCATTCACAGGAATGCTCTTAGAGCTGTTGGTATAACAATTATGTTACTTTTTTGTATTTGTAATTAAATTCACGTGTCATTATTGTATATATATTTTATAGTTTACCAAATAGATGTAGTATCTCCATCAAAACTAACACTATCAAGAATTAATGATGCTAGTGACATAATTGTACAATGTTCAAAAATGACTTTGCTAGCTACAGACCAGAAATCATAGTACAAATGAGAATGTATGATCTGGTTTTACTGAATACAATCTCTCCATCAAACTCATCAGGATTAGATCTCATAATGCTATTAGTCCAATTGTGCAAACTGGTAAAATATCTCTGCCAATCATCAAGAACATCAGAGAGCTGTTAATTCACAAGACACAAACATTAGTGTCTATAGCAGAACATTTCTAGAAGACAAACCACACCATAGATTAGAATCCTTGACCATCACCCCCAACCTATGAAATGATTCCTACTGGAAATGTGGCATAGCAATCAGAGAACAACTCACTCAAATGCCTCAAAGGACCTCTCACTGATGCACATTTGTTCTCTACAAATGTGTCCTATTATTATTGGTATAGATGCCATCTCATACCAGGTAGAAGCAAAGAATGCAAATATCAGATAGACACAGAACAAATAGGTTATGTTTTACAAGAAAGAACATAAGACGTCACTAAACTTGCAAAAAAATCAGAAGCCTACTTAATATGAGGCTTGCGGGGGAGAGGGGGGGGGAAAAATAATTCAGAAGCCAAACAGAGAACAATATTAGAGCAAGGAAAAAGCGGGGGGCGAGGGGGCGTGGAATTGACCAGGGGGGTGGGCAGGGCCTGGGGGGGATATGGACATATTCTAATATAGGTAAAAAAAAAAAGTCCTATATTAGAATAAAATTAGGGCAGTGGGTACAAGATGGCGGACAATAAGGGTCACAGTACTATATCCCATTCATCATTACCGTAAGCCATTTCCATTTAAGTTAAGTTATTGGCTTTCTATTTTCTATATAATAGATCTCCAATGACAAAACTCTAAAGACAAGATTACAAATACAAAAAAGTCCTTAGATTATTTTAATGATATTTTTCATAGCATTGTGTGAAAGACAACATTAAGTGAAGAGTTGAGAAGAGCCATATTGTACTTTTGTGGTCAACTGTGAGTTCTCTTTCTCTTGTTTACAGAAAATCCAGTCATACTCAATTTAGTTACGCACTTGCAATAGCTGTGATTAATTAAGCGGTTGCTATGCACATCAACAGATACTTTTATGTTGGTTAATTTAATTTCATTGGATTCAACATCAGATACAATAATACGATCAATGTGGACACACACTCCACATGCACACAACATATACAATATATATGTATTTGTACAAGTCCAAAAACAATCTTAGGACCATGTGACACACTGCATGTGCCAAAAATATATGTGTGTACAAGAGATGGTTAGTACACACAATTGTGGTTTTAATTATACTCTCACCCCTTATTCTTAACATCAATGTCAATTAGTATTGTCCAAAATCATCTTAGTAAGGACAGTATTGTTATTATTGGCTGCCCGTATAAAGCAGTGTAATTATCCTGAAAATACAAGGAAAAATACGAAATAAGTAACAGATTATAATTAACCCTTGCCACCTCTACCATAGTAAGAGTTATAGCATTAGTGTCGTTACTCTGGTAAAGCACTTAATAAACTGGCCTATAATTTTAGAACTATTCCTTATCAATGATGAATGTTCAAAAATATGACAAAAGATCTTCTATATCTTATAGTGTATTTGCATAACATTGTTCTCATATTTGTGAGTTTTTATTTAGATTTATAGTGTTGACCAAATTACTATGGTAGCTATTAACGTTGCTAAATGTCGATTACTATGGTCAAAAGCAATAAAATATGAAGAAGTCAAGAAATAGAACTTGAGCAGAGATGACTACAGCAAGTACCAGACTTTTATAATATATTATATATTTTGAAAGTTAACATCTGTTGTTATATAAGTTAAATAAACCACTTGTCTGCCCAATAGCTTGATGTTGGCATTGTGACATCAAGAAACTAGCCTCATCCACACACTAACCACTCCCATAAAATATAACAGTACTATATAGTGGATGGACCAATAATATATTTCAAAATTTCTTTCGTTAATTTTTGTTAAACTGATGTTTATTATAGACTAGCTATAGCAGTAAAGCTTTGTATTTTAATGATTTTAATTTGTTATTGTGCAGTAATGATCTACTAATACAGTAGACATACTTTTCATTTTACATATTGATATCATGTATTATATGTACTCCTATGTACAAAAATGATGTAATATGGTACCATTAATCATAAATAAAAGCACATTTCAAATTTTGCTTTATCATGTTATTATGCACATGGCATTCCAACCTGAAGTTAATTTTTTAAGATGAGGATCAAATTATTATTGCAAGATTAGGGACGCCAATCTCAGAAAAAAACAAACAATAGTATCAGACTCTATTTGCGCAGGTTGTGGTAGTGCTGAGGGGGAAGGAATCTAGATAAAGCACTGTTTAAATGGCACACTGTCTGACAAGATTGAGAGTAAAGGTTGGTTCAGCATAACAAACAAAGCCTTGCATTGCAGCCCATTGCATATGTATGTAAATTATGGAACACTATGCATGCATGGAGCCAACAAAGTGATTTGTTTCAATGTGTGGGCTAGATTGATGTTCAAGCAATCATTCAGCCAACAAGGATCAATACTACGTGTTTGACAGATGAGAAATTAGTGAGACTGTTCATTGTTTCTCTTGCTTGTGGTGAAAGTACTCTATTAAAGCTGCAAGGAGAAGAACAAGAGAAAATGTATGGAAGGAAGTGGAAGCCCAGGTAATTTTAAAAACGGCAAACAGAATAATATATAGCCCATGAATAAATATAGGATGCCTGTTGTTCTTCATTTCCTGCCACTTCTTCATCGTTTGTAAAACAAAGCAGCAACACTTCAGTCTCCATTTTTTGTACTAATGAGTTTTTATAATGAAGACCGGCACTGCTCTCCTTGTTATATGAACAACATTGATGCTTACACTAGTGACACAACATCAAGAACCACAATGCGACACATATACAAGCTTAGTTTTTTGTGAACCACTTTAACACAAAATCTGACATAGGGTTATACTGTTTTTAAACTACGCTATACTATACTGGTGGATGTAGGAGGATGCGTTGGTGTACAGGGCACCCTTTTTATTCTATAATATATTCCATGGTCAATCATTCAAAGTCACACCCTGTGGTACATAATTATTACTTTAAGTATATTCATAGCAAAAATTGATTGCAACCACACTACAATTAAAAGTTGGTCTATGAATAATAAATTATGATATATATTAGGGCTCAAAAAATTAGCTGTACACTACGCGCGACGGTCTGTGCACCCCTATTTCTACGACTGGATCCCCAGTGTACTTTATATATTATTATCTATATATATATTGCTTAGGTCTCATTCACAGATATACATGCTAGGATCATGGTGGCTACTCCAATCGATCTTAGAAATAAATGTTTTGTTACTTTCCATATACATCTAAAGCTACAGATACTATTTTGAGATTAGACAGGAAACAGGGACATGAGTTAGATATTGCAACATTTCCTATTGAGGACCGAAACAAGTGCAGTGATACCAGGCGTATACTTAACTGTGCTAGTCCAGTTATAAATACTTTAAGACTGTGAGTTGTCAAAAGTTCAGCTTGTTAAACTAAACATGTGTTTCTTTGTTTAAACAGTACTATATTAACTCACGTTATCCTTAATGTTGAAAGAACAACCATGCTCAATCAAAGAAGAGTGATATCTGTATGGTTATACTTAGCAGCTAGAATGTGTGCTGTTTGTTCATCCTAATTATAGTAAGATAGATATAAAAGACAATAAGTTTTACAAGTAATACATTTGCTAATGTTCCTTCTCTGTACTAACAACAATAGTTTATATTCTAATTAAGTGTTGACTATTTAAACGATCAGAACACTTAGGACATTGATATTTATATAGTTATCAAAATAGATATCAAACTCTTTAGTAATCAGTGTATCAAAGGTTATTATTTTTTAGTATATATTTCATAATAATACTCTAGCACAAACAAATTGTTCTAATTTCAAAAAACAAGTAAGTCTACCCGGACATTTATATGAGAGCCATATTTGCTAAAGTGTTCTCAATCTGGACTGTCAAAACTTCAAATAGCCTATAAGTCCCAGACAAACATATTTCCTGAGCATTATCTATAATTATACAGAAGTGAGGTTCACTAATTTTTGTTAAATTTTTAGGAAAGTTATAATAATTTTTGAAACATTATATAAAATTACAATACAAAAATCTAATTTGCTGAACTTTTGGAAGTTACAGTAAATTATAGTACTATTCATAGTTATACCATATTAGTATGTTAACATTGGCTTTTTTGAGGGGGGGGGGGGGTGAAGTAATCTTTAACACCTTCTAAATCACCTTCTTCTGCAGATTTAAGTAGTAAAAGGTCCCTATAGAAGAGTCATAGTACATGGATTATGTCAAATAACTGTTTACATAGTACTGATAAATATAATTCATTGATCATTACATATAATAATAACTAATTAATAAGTTATCATGGTCACACTAAACAATAGTGTTATCATTTACTATAGAGGATATAATAATTACTATGATTGGCTTAATGCTGATATTGTTAGTTTTGTCTTTATATATTTAAAAGTTATGTTTCATCAACCTTTATTTCTAATTAAATATTTTACTTAGCAGTTTTTACTGCTTCCAAATACGAGCTTCCTGATCTTATTAAGAACTTTGATGACAATGTCATCTTTCACCTTCACCAATAGGCTTCATGTAGAATGTTATCCCATACTAAATAATACACAATAACATTGTGTTAATAATTAAGGTATATTAAGTGAGACTGTACAAATGTCACACACTATTGTCCTTGTCATATACTAATTTGTCCTGTTTACTGGTATATTGAGAATTACATGTAGTATTCAAGTCACTTAAGAAGTTGCTTTACTAACCATTGTTGAACACATTAATATTATTTGGATTATACAATAGACTTGTCACATCAAAGAATAAAATAATATCTCATGTAGCTGCTATTCAGAGGTAAAGATTTGCTCTTTGTTTAGAGATCACAGTTTGTATATAATCTCACAAAATTACTGAATATACAATTTTGTGCATTTTAGAAAACAAAAGTGCATTAAATGAAAGATGTTTTAATACCTACATATTGACTGCAATGTGTGTCTATATATTGTATCTTTTGTAGTAATTATAAAAGTATATTTAAATCTCTTGATCTTCTGATTATAACAATTGGTGAGGTTGGGCTGAGTAATGTCAAAACATAGATATCATCCTTTACTAACTTCCTAAGTGACGCAAAGTAGTTCCAATAACCTCTGATGTGTTACATGAATATGTGACTATGTCACACTGACCTCCACTTGAACACCATGGTCTAGTAATACTTGTACTACTTTATTATTACATCTGTAAAATGCTATGTATGATGGAGTCTTGCCCATCCTAAATAACATATAATTATAATGTTTACATACTATACCAAGTACAAT
Source organism: Gigantopelta aegis (assembly GCF_016097555.1). NCBI lineage: Eukaryota > Metazoa > Mollusca > Gastropoda > Neomphalida > Peltospiridae > Gigantopelta > Gigantopelta aegis. The sequence goes on from NW_024533304.1 coordinate 8,488, forward strand.
GTATATAGCTAATATGTTACTAACCTAACTAATGCTAGATGATATCACTACTCTTGTTAATACTGACAGAAATATTAGAGGAAAGTTTTACTTCAAGTTATCAACATGACAGATGAAATAAAGATCTAGGGGTGTGTAATTAATATACAAATAATACACTATTATGGTTACATATATATTTACCAGTATATATTTAGATTGACCTCTTTGTGTGCTAAGAGATACTAGCAAGAATTCAGTCCACAGTATAAGTATCAACAATTATAATATGAATTATTTACTACATTATCATTGACAGTTGTACTAGTAACAAAAATCACTTTGGAAAAAAGTCAATGATGTAGTTATGACAATACTGAAGGAAAGAGACATGATAGTAAAGAGTAATATATTATATATATATATATATATATATATACAAATCATATAAAAGTCACTATATAAGTAGCTGACCATTTTTATTTAATGTTGCATGTAAGCAGAAAAAAATAAAATTATTGGATCTTCTTAATTATGAACCATTTGGACTGAAGGACCTAGCCTACTTATGAAAAGATTTGCATGGCACTTTTGTTTATATATTTAATACCAGCTGTTTGTGTCTTTCCTTTTGCATGACATACGATAACTACCGATCAAAGTAGATAGCAATATCAATCTGAACAGTGAATAATAGATATATTAGGTTGAGGAACTGTAACTATGGATGGTGCCATGACATAATCTTTATTTCAGCTTTCTAGTCAAGTACAGACATAGTGTCAAAAACTATACTAATAATTAGAAGAAAATTTCACATAAACATATGTAATGAGACTAAAGGGTCTTTTGAAAAACATATTAAATATATCATCTTTTATGTTTATAGGCAGATTTGTCAGAGATAAATTACATAGTATAGACTGATTTAAAGGTCTATCAGTAACTATTAATAAGTATAGTTTGAACTAGTACAATATTGTAGTGTGGTGTTAACTATACCTTATCCCAGGATGTAATAACTATAAACTAATGGGGCGATATCATGGGGTGTGGTTTGTTTTATTGGTCTATTCAAAACTAATATATGGCTCTGTACTGGTATTTCACTTGCCATCGAGAAGCTCCCATAGTTGCTTTTCTGTCTCGTGGTAACATGTGTAGAAAACTAGGTGTGGCCTGCCCTTATCATTGTGGATCTATAAATTTTATTTTGCATAAATGCTTACAAGACACAAAAATTGTGACCTCAAAATTTTCCACTACTACCTCTGAATGTAAAACTGTTCCTAGGAACCTCCCAAAGGTACAAAGAGGAAGTCTTTTGATGTAGATGTTTCTACACCTCGCAGAGTCCTCATATATCTCTCATAATACCACACGAAAGAGTCCCAGAATCTACTCAAACAAATATATTGCTACACAAGAACCTGTATAAGTGACTTGTGGTCATATTTCCATACAATTGATGCTTGGGTTATGTACATTTTATTATTGAGTTAGTATCTACTTAGATACATTTATTAAACAAGGAATGTCAAAAGCTCACTATAATCATCTAGTGACTCTACTTCTAATTGAATTATTAACAAACACATGCATTCCTTTGAGACTACAGATAGGATAGATAATATATATGATGGATATTATTAATACAATAGTCCAAGGGATGTCCTTAATGTCCCACAATTCCTTGGGAATTGTTGGATGGGAGGGGAAAATCATATATAATAGATGGCTGGTATTATCATAGGAGTCCAAGGGATGTTGTAATATTACGCTCCTTAAATCCTTTGGGGATTAAGGGATGAGATAGAAAAATTACTATATAATGGCTTTTGAATATATAGTATCAATAGGAGTCCAAGAGATATCCTTAATAGCATGTCCCATGAGACCTGTAGTTAAGTGATTTCTGTTCATGTATTCAAGTTTTATATTATATGTTGTTTAGTGTTCAAAAATGTTAAATAAAATGTTAAAATGTTAAAGAAAATATCTATAGTAGTGTTGTTATAAAGTAACTAAAACGGCTGAAACTTAACTGAAAGCAAACACTTGTTTTTGTATACTTTGTCAGATAAGGATTAATAAGTAAGGATTTAGTATTAAATAATGTCTGGCATTTGTTTTAATTTAAAGTATTTTAAATTGAGTGACGTACAAGGTAAGTCTTAAGGTAAAAATATCTAAATTTTTTTTCAGCTTTTTTTGATGGAATCATGTAAAGATACTTGTTCTAATAATTGATCATGCTTTAAAAAAATTTTTAAACCCTAGTACTTTGCAGAAATGGTAGTTTGATTCCTTAATATCTGCCAATGCTTTGGAGACGTCAAATAATAAATTTAAGAACCTAGAGAGCTGAAACTTTTGAAATTAAAGATGAAGTCAATTCCTACAATTTTACCGATGGATTTATTTCTACAATAATATTTGACATTTTTACAAAGCTATAAACCTTGCTTACTTTAATCACTATATTATATTATATGTTATACAAATCGTACAAAGAAAATGCATCCGTAAAAGTACAAAAAATTGATTATTTTCGTTTCTTGAACTTGTCAGCAGGTTGTTACATTATCCATAGAATCAAAAATCACAACAACAGTATCTAACAGTGCAAAAGTCGCCATCTTGATAATGAATAATCGATTTTCATTAATTAAAGGCAATGAATACACTTAGTGTCAGGTTATTGATAAGTGACTTTCGCGGGGTTAGAATAGTTAAATATATTATTACTATTTTTATTATTGCTGTTATTATTGTTATTAAAGCATGGTTGCTTTGAGATGAAGGCACATAAGACTACGAACAGTAATAATAATAATGATAATAGCAATAATAATTAATACATTTTATTTACTATTCTAACACCACGAAAGTCACTTATCAATAACCCTGACATTAAGTGTATTCATTGCCTTTAATTAATGAAAATCGATTATTCTTATCAAAGATGGCGACTTTTGCACTGTTAATACTGTTGTTGTGATTTTTTGATTCTATGGATAATGTAACAACCTGCTGACAAGTTCAAAGAACGAAAATGATCAATTTTTAGTACTTTTACGGGTGCATTTCTTTGTACGATTTTTATACATATAATAATAATAGTGATTAAAGTAACACAGGTTTATAGCTTTGTAAAAATGTCAAAATTTATTGTAGAAATAAATCCATCCGTAAAATTTTAGTAATTGACTTCATCTTTAATTTTCAAAAGTTTCAGCTCTCTAGTTTTTTAATATTATTATTTGACGTCTCCAAACATTACAGATATTAATGAATTCAAACTACATTTCTGCAAGTACTAGTGTTTAAAAATTTTTTAAAAGCATGATCATTATTAGAACAAGATCTTTACGTGATTGCATCAAAAAAAGCTGAAAAAAAAATTTCAGATATTTTTACCTTTAAATGGAATGACAATAACTCTCCTTAACATGAATATGATTTATTACAAGGTAATATGTGTATTGATATTTCATAATTGAAATCATAGCTGAACACATAGACATCGTTTTTTTTGCTTTTTTATGTGTTACAAAGTAGTACATTAACTTCTGTTGTGTTAACATAACTTAACATAATACATATAAGATGTCACTGACCTTGTCTGGAACATCCACCTTAACACCATGGTTTCTAGTAATACTTGTACTACTTTATCATGACCATTGTAACATGCTATGTACAATGGAGTCTTCCCATCCTTAATAAGATATAATATCAATGTCATATACTAGTACAAACTATAATGTATATAACGAAAGTAATAAGTACTTAATTACATTTTCACATCAAATAACAAAACTTGGATGATTTTTTGTGTAGTTTCTAAACTTGTTAAATGATAATAGGGCAATACATCAATGTTTTCTTTGAACACACTAAAGCATAAATTTATGTCTTTAAACAGATGATATCCTATAAACAGAACCTTTATAATATACATCACAATGTTTAAATGTCTATGTACATGTATATAAGATTACCATGTATTATGTATACATACATAGTACAACTACTACATTGTAGTGACACAATATTGTGATAACTTATTTTGTTAGCAATATCAGGTTTAGCACCACTTTCTAACAGTAACTGTACTGACTTAGACAATCCCTAAAGCTATTACATAATCCGTAGAGTGTGTTTCTCCATTCTATATACATATACAGTAATAGTAACATCAAAGATATAATATCATCATGAATACTTTTACATTATATTAACCTTTGTTACTATATATAATCATATACATTATGTACAACAAGTATACTACTACTATTATTGAGAAGGTGGAGTCAAGAGTTATAACAAAATTTAGCGTTACTATTATTATCGAGGTTGAGGTTATAGCAACAATAAAATCCATGAAAAACAGAAAATATGTTTAAATTTTTTTTCTTAACCATAACAATAGCATAATTTTTAGATCCTTCTACTTAATTCTAAAGTTACTCTTTTATCATAATCACAGAAGATTATAATTAACTAGTATCAGTACTAGTCTATCAATGATATGTTTATTATCTCATTTGAGGATTTAATATTTATAGACCTGTATTAAGTGATTTCTGTTCATGTATTCAAGTTTATATTATATGATGTTTAGTGTTCATAAATGTTAAATCCACATTTATACTTATTGATCAGTTTGTAAAGTAATTATATTAACCAACTGACCAAAATATTACATATACAAAATGTAATAGCTACAAACATTTCAATATATAATAATAATAATTTGCAGTAACATGAAATCTAATTCATTTCAATTATTGTACTATTATCACTATAAATAATGATACCACTTGTATAGTTTATAATAACTTAGCTATAGTCATGTGACTTTCAACTTTTAACCAATTTAATCATTTATTTTATGTAGTATAATGAAGGACACTTATAAGATAGGGTCTTTTTAATTATAAAAAAGGTCATTGATAATTTATATTAATTTCAATTTAGTAATTTCATGTTGTTGTCTTTAATTTTCATAAACGACTATTAATTATTAATAATATTGTTTTATTAAGAAAATGTAACCTAAACATTCACAGTCATCTGATTAAAATCAAGATATTTCATTGGCTATAGTCACATGACTATAACTATCATATTAACTTGACCTGTATAATTGCATTTTAAAGTCTTCATTATATTTAAATATACATATGTCCTGATGACCATACTTAAATAAATATAACATTATCTATAAATATTCACCTCATTTTGTATATTAGGGTCTGCACCAAATACCAAGTAAATAACTGATGACATCATTTCTGTCCACAATAAGCAGCATAATGTAACATAGTTACCATTAAACTAAATAAAAGACAAAAAGGTTATTATACATTATAATCACACTGTATTAAACCTATACATGCACTGTATCTGTTACATAATACCATTTGTATATATCAGGTTCATATAACACAGTCATATGTACAATTTAGATTTATTTTTCAGATTAATATGACATCATTTATACTTTAATTCAATGTGGAGTCATTTTGGCTGGGAATGTTAACCTTATACTATAACATGGTATTACTATTACTATGAATATTATTTACAACTGTCTTTCATAGGTTTTCCTCTACAGTGGAATCTCCAACACAGTAAGAACAAGTGTCCCTTATAGAGAGAGATGCCCTATCTCCAAGGTTAGAGCAATATATATATAAGTACATGTGTATTTCATACTTTACTGATATCTTTCATTTCAAATGAACATCTGATCTAGCTTAAGTAAAGTATACAAAGAAAAAGAAAATTGTCAAATATCTTTTGTTGTGCCATAGACATGTCCACATGGACTGCATAGATATCCCACCATCATTTTAAAGGTAAAATTGAATGGTGTAAAATATCCAGCGTAATAGAAAGTCTGTTGTTTCAAAATGGAGGTTTGAATATCAGAAGATGTAATTCAATTAGATTCAATAGAAGGTCATTCCATTCCAAAGTAATATCCATTGGTATTCACTATTGGTAATATCCATTATTAGAGGTATCATTATATTTCCACGTATAGTACACTACCAAGTAAGTTGTTATAAATTAGACATGTCTATAAAGTCACTACTTATTATATGACATATACTCACATAATGCATAGCATTAGCATGAACAGAGTCATCTTTTATGGCACTCTTTATTAAATCAAGATTACACAAAGAACTGCATCATAAAGAGACCACTCCTATGATAAAGAATACATATATCATGTATATAATGTACATGCATAGTCTACTTTTTTTTATCTACTAATATTTAACTGATATAACATGTACTAACATAATACAAGTTTACTTCAATATCATATAACATCATGTAGACAGTTATATAGTGACAATAACTAACATCATTATGATATTAATTTTGCTTAGTGAGAAATTTTAATTAAGACTATTTCGTATGTCATGATATCCTTAAGACTTTGGATGACATCCATTGGGTGTGTCAATGATCTTTCATACAATATGTTAGACTACATATTAACTGACCATTTCTCTATTATTGTTCTATTGTTATATGTAACTGTTAAAGTTATCTAATACTACATGTAGTAATTATTGTCTCTACCTCTACAATAATAGACCTAATATCACAATTGTAAAATGAATTTACTGTCCACTATATGTGACAATAAACTAGATACTAAGATCAATTAATAGTTAATGCTATTAACACAACACACACACACACGTAATATATATATACTGCCAGTCACCTACCAGTATCATAGATGGATCTATTTGCCATCATACTTGCGCGTTCCTTCTTAGTACATAGAACTAACCACGCCACCACAAAATATGTTAATTACTATATATTATAATAGCAAAAACTTATTTTTAAAAGTGTCAAAATCAAATTGATAATAAAAGTCAGTTTATTAATTATTATAATATGTCATTATTGTTCTCATAGTTAGTATGTCCATTATCTTCTCAATATCAAGTAGAGTCATCATATCATTTGATGTCTGAGATCATATAATGTTAATATCTACAAGTAAATCATTATATGTGAATTATAGGTAATGAGTATATAATTACTAGTAATATAATACTAGATTAGTTTATCATATTAATATAATAGATAGGAACTGACAATAATATACTTAGTATTTTCTATTAATACATTATAATGGACATATCATTATATTAGATATTATAAAGTATGTGTTAATTAGTTTTAGAAGACATAACAAGTCAATGCTATATAAACACTACAAACACATTGATATCCATAACAGTACTATGTAGTAATTAGGAGGACTATCAATGGTTTCTCATATTGGACATAGTTTAATATTAATATTGTACTATACTACTTACTAATGTGTCTAGTACTTGACTGTCACTGATAATTATCAACACTAAATATATTAAGTTAAAACACAAGTGATGTCCAATACTATCATATCTTGTCTTGTTTTTTAAGATAATCCTAAAGTCTCTAGTATAAGTAACCTAGGATATTTAGTACATTATATTAAAATGGTTTCTTAGGATTCAGGAGAACATTCATATCTTCTAATACAAAGTATCTAGAGATTCCTGGAACATATTGGGATGGTCCTTAGAGTACAAATATGTCATGCTAGTATTATGGTGTTCTCCAACAAGATATGGCAGTACTGGACATGCACAATATGATAGTTGATGGTGGATGGTGATGTACTAAGTTGTCTTGATTGAGGATGACACTAAAATGAGATGTTGCTGTATTGTGATGATAAGAACACACACAACAAACATATCTCCCTCAACAAGAGCTAAGAGGGCTATATTATTAATGTTAATAAACTGGTGAGAATATATTTATTAGGATTAAATTATTCACAAAACTATAAAATTTATTCAAAAGAGAGAGAAGTGAAATCCAATGGTAGACAGTTAAGGAAGATAGTTTAGGATTTTAGGAATAAAAGTTACTCAAGAAAGTTTCAGTCTGACAGCAAAATGTGGTGAATTTTAATTTGGACTAAATTAATATTGTATATTGTGGTGTGAAACCATATAACATTTTTGTGTATTTAAATAGTTCTGTTTATATACAGTATTAGTCTTATATCTATATGTTTAGTAAGTTGTGTTGACTTAATATACAAGTATGTTAGCTACCAGTTAATTTACTGCATATTTAGTGACGAGATGAAAACTGATCTATCAGAGATGGCAACTCACGGGAAACTTTTATTATTCAACTCTACACTGCATGGAGACATGGTTAGAAAATGGTTTTTCAAAGAAAAAGAAATTAAATATGTTTTGTTGTGCCATAGACTATATATAGTAAGTCCACATGGACTACATTAAACATGCCCATTATTATAATTGCTTAATTTAATGTAGTAGAAATAAATTTTCGAGAGTAAGAAACAAGGTTGTTGTTCAAAAAGATGTGTCTACATTTTAAAGGATGCAATTCTGTTGTAGTCAATGGAAGGTCAGTCCATATTAAAGTAATTGTCCATTGGTATTCACTATTGTAATGTCCCATTATGGAGGTACCACTATATAGTTTCATGTATTGATAGTATACTATCAAGTAAGTTGTTATAAATTGGACACTTATTTGCTTAATTCAAGTCTATAATTCATGTTTATAATTCATGTTTATAAAGTCACTACCTATTATACGAGATGTACTCACTTCATGTATAGCATTAACATGAATAGAGCCATTATCTATGGCACACTTTATTTTATAAACATCACCACTAGAAGCTGCATAAAAAAACAGACCCCTCCTAATATAAAGAGAGTGACACATTATAAATGAAATAACTGATAGTAGTATATTTTAGAAAATATATCAGAGATATATATTAATACACAACATTGATGATATATAATCAATACATGTATTCATGTATATAATGTACATGTACTTTATTGATAGTCTACTCCTGTTTTATCTACTAATATTTAACTGATAATAAACATGTACTAACATAATACAAGTTTACTTGAACATCATATAACATCATGTAGACAGTTATATAGTGACAAGAATACTGCAATGTTAGTATGATTGAGTTCATAGTTTCATAATATGCATGTGTGTGTGTGTTATGTTAAAATAAACTAGATTCTAGGATTAGTTAATAGTTAATGCTATTAACACAACAGATGTATATACTGTAGTCACCTACCGGTCCATAGATGAGAATCGCATCATCTTTTAGCACTTGAGTTTTCTTTCTTGGTACGAACCACGCCACTAAACTGTGTTAATTATTATCAAATAGTGTCAAAATCAAATTGATAATAAGGTCGTCAAGTATGTCCCAATTATCTTCTCAATATCAAGTACTTATGTTAGAGTATCATATCATTGATGTCTGAGATCATATAATGTTAATATCTACAAATAAAACATTATTTGTAGATATTGTGATACAATAAACATATTTCCCTCAACAAGAGCTAAGAGGACTACATTATTAATGTTAATAAACTGGTGAAAATAAATGTATTACTAAAATTAGAATTGAATTATTCACAAAATTATAAATTTATTCAAAAGAGAGAGAAGTGAAATCCAATGGCATACAGTTGAGGAAGATGGTTTAGGACTTTAGGAATAAAAGTTAGTCAAGAAAGTTTCCAGACTGACAGCAAATGAGATGAACATATTTGAAAAATTAGCCTCGTACCCAGGCTTTCGTTTCTATTGTGAAAGCCTGGGTATGAGGCTAGTTGAAAATGTGGTGAATTTTGGACTTAATTAATATTGTATATTGTGGTGTGAAGCCATATAACATTTTGGGTATTTAAATAGTTTTTTTGAGCAGGGGGGGGGGGGGGGTAGGAAGATCATTTCAAGTAGGGTGCTACAATGATTCATGGGTCCCATTTTAATTTAAGATAAATTAATTATGTTTAAAGATAACCCATTGTATTTGTAAATGTTCATGACTTAATTAGTCAGTAAAATTTTCAAAGTAATTTACTCTTCTTTGATTGCTGGAAACGAATGTCTTAGTCATTTTACATAGGTCAAGTTGATCGGTTCTGTCATTGTAAATAGATTATTCAACCTTCAATTAGTCATCGTACTTCTAAAATATGTTTTAATCCTTTGCAAAGAAGAGAATGACCATTCTGCTGTAGCACTTGTCACAAGATAAGTAAATAGATCCTCAGCAATTTATCATCTCTGTTAGCATTCAAGCTTAAAAAGTAGGGATGCTATAGCACCCTTTCCTACCCCCCTGTTGAGTCTGTTTATATACGGTAATAGTCTTATCTATAAGTTTGATTGTGTTGACTTAATATACAAGTATGTTGGGTCCTTCTTGGTGTAACTTCTATGATGATGTAACTTGTACTATGATGATGACATCACTTGTGTCATAAGGTTTGGTTTAGGGTGTAGGTGATGGATTTAGATTATATATGAAGAAATCACTACCTGTCATTTAATGATGATGTCATCAGAGTGAAGTTACACCAAGAACCACCAGTATGTTAGTTCAGTTAATTTACTGCATATTTAATGATGAGATGAAACTGATCTATCAGATATGGCAACTAATGGGAAACTTTCATTATTCCACTCTACACTACATGGAGACATGGTTGTCGTACGTAGAGCATTTAGGTAACTATTTAGCAAACGACATAACAAATCTGGAGAAGATCGATTCTGCTAACTATTTTGTGGGCTCGATCACATGGTAACAATATATTTGAGACTGCAAATTACAGTTGATGAACAACACACTGAAACGCATTACAACGCGAAGTCTTCGTCCATAGTACAGAGATACAATTGCAAAAATCATATCTAAAAATGTCGTCAGGAAGAGTCAGTGGCTCAAAGCTTTGGATGAACACTGTAGCTTTGCATAAATGACATGATTTCGAGATAGGCTGGTCTGCGGAGTTAGTGCACAGATACTATGGTTAGTGATAATTGATTCAGAGCAAAAACTGAACTCACATATAAAGAGCTTTAGAAGAAGCTCAGGGCATGGAGACTGCAACCAAATTTGTGCAAGATCTCCAGACTAACTTGTTTTCCCAATCAAACGATAACAACAACGTTGTGTAGTCAGAGCTTACATCATACTACAAGTGTGGAACAAATCACTCACCTAACAGTTGCTGGTTCTATCTAGTGGATATCGTTAGTGTGTCAAGACTGACCACATAGCAAAAATGTGAACTCTAGTTATGGAAGAAACCTTACAAAGAAAGGTAAACAGTTACAAAGATTACCCCTCCTCCTAAAGCCAGCCACTAGATTACAGACATGTTCCACCTCCATACATGAAAGGCCCATACAACCTGTATTGATGGTGGTCAGAGCTATCTAGACAATATAATAATGTGGAGATTCTGTGAGATACTGTCCCATTCTCAATGAGAAAAACCTACAGTTCTAAAGAACTATTGACTATAATATTAATAATATACCAATTCAATTCTCAGACTGGACAGCTCTAATTGTACCTGTCATTAAGTCAGATGGTAATAATATATGTATTTCTAGGAACTACAAGGTCACATTCCTTTCATATACTCTTGTGACAAGGTTGTCATCAGATAGATTAATGCTCCTGGTAGATTACACATAAGACTTTCAGTAATTCTTTGGAATATTAATGGTACAGAAGAATTTAAACTTTATTTCATAATTATAAGATTCCATACTTTGTTCTAGTAATCAAAACCAATTTACACTGACTTTTATTTCTGCATTTGACAGTACTGAAGGTAATTACTACTACCACTAATGTCAAACAGTTGGTAATTTGTTCAGAAAGACGAACCTACTTCTGATACTAAAGACTCAATATGATGGTACTGAAGGTAATTACTACTACCACTAATGTCAAAGAGTTGGTAATTTGTTCAGAAAGACGAACCTACTTCTGATACTAAAGACTCAATATGATGGTACTGAATGTAATTACTACTACCACTAATGTCAAAGAGTTGGTAATTTGTTCAGAAAGATGACCTACTTCTGATACTAAAGACTCAATATGATGGTACTGAAGGTAATTACTACTACCACTAATGTCAAAGAGTTGGTAATTTGTTCAGAAAGACGAACCTACTTCTGATACTAAAGACTCAATATGATGGTACTGAAGGTATTACTACTACCACTAATGTCAAAGAGTTGGTAATTTGTTCAGAAAGATGAACCTACTTCTGATACTAAAGACTCAATATGATGGTACTGAAGGTAATTACTACTACCACTAATGTCAAAGAGTTGGTAATTTGTTCAGAAAGACGAACCTACTTCTGATACTAAGACTCAATATGATGGTACTGAAGGTAATTACTACTACCACTAATGTCAAAGAGTTGGTAATTTGTTCAGAAAGACGAACCTACTTCTGATACTAAAGACTCAATATGATGGTACTGAAGGTAATTACAACTACCACTAATGTCAAAGAGTTGGTAATTTGTTCAGAAAGACGAACCTACTTCTGATACTAAAGACTCAATATGATGGTACTGAAGGTAATTACAACTACCACTAATGTCAAAGAGTTGGTAATTTGTTCAGAAAGACGAACCTACTTCTGATACTAAAGACTCAATATGATGGTACTGAAGGTAATTACAACTACCACTAATGTCAAAGAGTTGGTAATTTGTTCAGAAAGACGAACCTACTTCTGATACTAAAGACTCAATATGATGGTACTGAAGGTAATTACAACTACCACTAATGTCAAAGAGTTGGTAATTTGTTCAGAAAGACGAACCTACTTCTGATACTAAAGACTCAATATGATGGTACTGAAGGTAATTACAACTACCACTAATGTCAAAGAGTTGGTAATTTGTTCAGAAAGATGAACCTACTTCTGATACTAAAGACTCAATATGATGGTACTGAAGGTAATTACTACTACCACCAATGTCAGAGTTGGTAATTTGTGTTGAGAGTTTTGCTGAAGATTCAAATAGTATAATATTAACAAATTCAAAGGATTGAGCAACGAGAGAGTACACAAAACAAAACTTATAGAGCAAAGATAATACACAGAAACTTCTAGAACATTCTAAGAACACACTATATTAACACATGGAGTTAATTAATAACACACATAGTTAATTAGTATTTGTGGTTATGATAAGACACATACACAACAATACATTAAGTCAATCTGTAGAAAGTGTCATTTTTCTACACTCCTTCTCACTTCTTACAGATTGATGTGTCCTTTTCTTCTTTACAACCGATGAGTTCGTTTTTAATTCCCATCATGCTACGAAATTTCCAAAATTTTTCTTTACTTAGTCCCTTGGTAAATATGTCAGCAATCATTTCTTCAGATGGGCAATACATAATCTTGATGAATTCGTTCTTAACTTGCTCCCTTACAAAGTGGTACTTAATACCTATGTGCTTGGTTCTTCTATGAAAAGTCGGATTCTTAGTCATGCTAATTGTAGATTGATTATCTTCATATATTACTGTTGGATGGGAGGGGGTGTAACGTAAATCAGATAACAATCTTCTCATCCAGGTTGCTTCTTGAGCTGCCATTGATAGAGCCATGTACTCCGCTTCAGCGGTGGATAGAGCTACTGATTCTTGTTTTTTGCTTTTCCAACTGACAGCTGCACCTCCAAAGGTAAAGACATATCCTGATGTTGACTTATAATCTGTTAAGTCTCCTGCCCAGTCAGCATCTGAGTAACCAACACATTCACTATTACATTCATTACTGTATAAGAGTCCATATCCAATGGTACCTTTAAGGTATCATTACTCTTTTAACAGCTGTCCAATGTTCCTTGGTGGGTTTGGTGCAGAATTTAGATAGGTTTCCTACAGCATAGGCAATATCTGGTCTAGTACATGTAGCTAAATAGAGTAGACAACCAACTGCTGATTGGTAAAGATTAACTTCCACCAACTCAGAATCTTCATTAGCTTGAACTAACTTCTGTCCAGTATTGACAGGTGTTGGCATTTCTTTGGCTTGATCCATATTAAATTTCTTGAGTAGCTCTTCTGTGTACAGTGGTTGTCCAATCCATATTGAACCATCTTCATGTTGAATAACCTTTACTCCCAGGAAGTAAGTTAACTCTCCCATATCCTTGACCTTGAAATGTACACCCAGCATCTTCTTAACTTTCTCTATTTGCTTCAGACTCTTTCCTGCTAACAAAATATCATCTACATAAATGGCAATAATGACTTTCTCTCCTTCTGAACTCACATATACACAAGGGTCACTAGGTATTTGATTGAATTCCATTTCTTGTAGTTTCTTGTCAAGTGCAAAATTCCAACAACGTGGAGACTGACGTAAACCATAAATACTACGTTTCAATTTGCACACGAGATTCTCTTGATCCTTCAATTCAAAACCTTCCGGTTGTCTCATGTAGACCTCCTCCTCAAGTTCTCCATTTAAAAATGCAGTAGTTATGTCCATTTGATGTATTTTTAGTTTCTCTTGAGCGGATATTGCGATAACAGTTCTTATTGACTCAAATCGAACAAGAGGACTAAAAGTCTCTTCGTAGTCCTGACCGTATTTCTGTGAGAAACTTTGTGCCACTAATCTGGCCCTGTATCGTTCAATCAATCCATTCTCTCCAATTTTCTTCTTGTAGACCCATTTACTTCCAACAATGTGTTTTGTCATTAGGAGGTTCTACCAAGTCCCACACTTCATTTTCACTTAAGGAGTGCATCTCTTCTTGCATAGCAGTTATCCATTTATCTTTATGTGGACTTGTGATAGCTTCCTCAAACGTATTCGGTTCTTGCACTTCTTCTACAGAGTTTACCCATATTCCATAATAGTCAGTTTTTCTTCTCTCTCGTTCAGATCTTCTGATCTGTGGTGCATTATCTTCATTATTTAATTCTTCATTATTCGTTCTTCCTGTACTCGTTAGGAGGTGTATCATACTCATCAATATCTGATCTGCTGGTATCGTTAGATTCACTTGGAAATTCTACATGGTGTTCAGAAATGTCTTTCTTGTTCTCTTTATTCATTCCAACCTTCGATTCGTCAAACACTACATCTCTGCTATAAAATACTCTCCGTCGTTCAACATCATATAGACGGTACCCCTTAACATCTGTACCATAGCCGAGTAGAATACAACGTTTAGACTTAGGATCCAACTTTCTCCTCTCATCACTAGGTACGTGTGCATGAGCAACACATCCAAAAATTCTAAGATGATCAACACAGGTTTTTTCCTTTTAAGTACTTCGTATGGTGTCAGACCGGCTAGAGCCTTGGTTGGACTTCGGTTTCGTAGATAGGTAGCGGTTGATAGGGCTTCAGCCCAAAACTCCTTGGGTAATGTTGCATCGGCCAACATAGAACAACAGATTCAACGAGGGTTCGATTCAACCTCTCTGCTATACCGTTTTTGCTCGGGATTTTTAGGTACAGTTCTTTCATGTTTGATTCCTTCTACTTTGAGGTAACTTTGAAACTCTGATGATAAATACTCACCACCATTATCACTTCGAATGGAAATTAAATCATGACCAGTAGATTTCTCAACCATGGCTTTCCACTCCTTGAAACGAGTGAACACTTCGCTCTTGTGTTTTAGAATGTAAATCCAAATATAACGAGAATAATCATCAATAAACGTGAGGAAGTACTGACCACCACTCAGTGAACTCGCTTCCAATTTTCACAAACATCAGTATGGACTAACTCGAGTGGTTTCTTTGTGTATCTTTCACTGCTAGTGAAGGGATTTCTGTGAAGCTTTCCTTTAACACAGGATTCACAAAGCTTCATATCCTTTGAACAATCGTAATTTAAACCAATCACTAGCCTTTTCCGTACTAATAGCTTCAAGTATTTCGAATTTAGGTGCCCACAACGTCGGTGCCATATATCCTCAGTCACTGATGTATTGATACTTTCTTCTGAAGTATGTAACGTGTTTGCTCGGTACATCAGGTGATAGAGTTTTCCTTTCTTGGTACCTTCTGCGATGAGATCTGTCTTGTTAATAAAAATGCGACATTTCGTATCTTCAAAAATAACGGAGGCTCCTCTTTCAGTCGCCTTTGGTACACTAAACAAATTAAAGGACAACTATGGGACAAAAAGTACGTCATGTAACACACATCTCCTCTCTTTCCCCTTCTCGGTCCTAACAAAAATTACAACATCACCTTGTTTTGTTGCTGTTAACTTATGACCTCTCCAAGTGTGATATTCACTGACTCAGGTAGGGAGTTTATCGTTACAAACTGATTGATATCACAGCAAATGTGCAGGTGGCTCCCGAATCAATGACCCAGGTACCAATTGGTCACATGACTTTCCTACTGATAAAACGTGTGTAACCATTAGACCAATGTCACTGTCTTCATCGTCACGATTACGAGACCTCCCTGTCCATGACGTAACATGCACCCGCTCATCTCTTCTCTTTGTCACTTTAGGTTTCGTATATCTTTTCTCTGGTTTAACTCTCTCTTCTTGGTAACGTAAGTCGGGACAATTTCTCTGAATGTGACCAAATCTTCTACAACGAAACATTTGGTCCTTTTCCACGTTTGGGTCTGATCTTGTCATTAGTAAGGTGTCACTACGAGTTTCTATCTCCCTTTTCTGTTTCTGCTCTTCATGTAACAACTCTCTGTGACTACTTCCATCTTAGGTACATCAGAATTTGCTTCAAGGGCCGTTACTAACATTCTGTACGAGTCTGGCAGACTGGCCAGCAAAAAACACCACACGATCTTCATCAGTAACAGTGTCTCCTATAAATGACAGCTGCTCAAAGATCTCGGTCATATTCTTAATGTGTTCCTGGACAGACTCTTTCTCTCCAAGCTTCAGCGAATAGAGTTTTCGTCTTAGCGTCAACTTGTTCGCCCAAGACTTCTTATGAAACTGATCCTCTAGTTTCTTCCAGACTTCTGTCGGATCTTAGGGTTGCCAAGTAAGTACAACAACGACGGTTCGATGGAAAGAACAATTGTCGCCAATGCTCGATCCTGTCTTGCTTTGAACTTCGATTGGGCTTCTGCTGTTGCGGCACTTCCAGTAGGTGCTACTTCTGTTCCATCTACAATGTTCCACACAGCATCTCTTATCAAGGCCATTCGACATTGAATCTTCCATGTCGCGTAGTTACTGCTGTTAAGCGGTACGATAACACTACGATTTTCAGACGCCATCTGCTGGGCTCATAACCTGTTGAGAGTTTGCTGAAGATTCAAATAAGTATAATATTAACAAATTCAAAGGATTGAGCAACGAGAGAGTACACAAAACAAAACTTATAGAGCAAAGATAATACACCAAACCTTCTAGAACATTCTAAGAACACACTATATTAACACATGAGTTAATTAATAACACACATAGTTAATTAGTATTTGTGGTTATGATAAGACACATACACAACAATACATTAAGTCAATCTGTAGAAAGTGTCTACAATTGTTCAGAAAGACGAACCTACTTCTGATACTAAAGACTCAATATGATGGTACTGAAGGTAATTACTACTACCACTAATGTCAAAGAGTTGGTAATTTGTTCAGAAAGACGAACCTACTTCTGATACTAAAGACTCAATATGATGGTACTGAAGGTAATTACAACTACCACTAATGTCAAAGAGTTGGTAATTTGTTCAGAAAGACGAACCTACTTCTGATACTAAAGACTCAATATGATGGTACTGAAGGTAATTACAACTACCACCAATGTCAAAGAGTGGTAATTTGCTCAGAAAGACGAACCTACTTCTGATACTAAAGACTCAATATGATGGTACTGAAGGTAATTACAACTACCACTAATGTCAAAGAGTTGGTAATTTGTTCAGAAAGATGAACCTACTTCTGATACTAAAGACTCAATATGAGGTACTGAAGGTAATTACTACTACCACCAATGTCAAAGAGTTGGTAATTTGTTCAGAAAGACGAACCTACTTCTGATACTAAAGACTCAATATGATGGTACTGAAGGTAATTACAACTACCACTAATGTCAAAGAGTTGGTAATTTGTTCAGAAGATGAACCTACTTCTGATACTAAAGACTCAATTTGAAGGTACTGAAGGTAATTACTACTACCACCAATGTCAAAGAGTTGGTAATTTGTTCAGAAAGACGAACCTACTTCTGATACTAAAGACTCAATATGATGGTACTGAAGGTAATTACTACTACCACCAATGTCAAAGAGTTGGTAATTTGTTCAGAAAGATGAACCTACTTCTGATACTAAAGACTCAATATGATGGTACTGAAGGTAATTACAACTACCACTAATGTCAAAGAGTTGGTAATTTGTTCAGAAAGACGAACCTACTTCTGATACTAAAGACTCAATATGATGGTACTGAAGGTAATTACAACTACCACCAATGTCAAAGAGTTGGTAATTTGCTCAGAAAGACGAACCTACTTCTGATACTAAAGACTCAATATGATGGTACTGAAGGTAATTACAACTACCACTAATGTCAAAGAGTTGGTAATTTGTTCAGAAAGATGAACCTACTTCTGATACTAAAGACTCAATATGATGGTACTGAAGGTAATTACAACTACCACTAATGTCAAAGAGTTGGTAATTGTTCAGAAAGACGAACCTACTTCTGATACTAAAGACTCAATATGATGGTACTGAAGGTAATTACAACTACCACTAATGTCAAAGAGTTGGTAATTTGTTCAGAAAGATGAACCTACTTCTGATACTAAAGACTCAATATGAAGGTACTGAAGGTAATTACTACTACCACCAATGTCAAAGAGTTGGTAATTTGTTCAGAAAGACGAACCTACTTCTGATACTAAAGACTCAATATGATGGTACTGAAGGTAATTACAACTACCACTAATGTCAAAGAGTTGGTAATTTGTTCAGAAAGATGAACCTACTTCTGATACTAAAGACTCAATTTGAAGGTACTGAAGGTAATTACTACTACCACAATGTCAAAGAGTTGGTAATTTGTTCAGAAA
The DNA here is from genome assembly GCF_016097555.1 of Gigantopelta aegis. NCBI lineage: Eukaryota > Metazoa > Mollusca > Gastropoda > Neomphalida > Peltospiridae > Gigantopelta > Gigantopelta aegis. The sequence continues at coordinate 27,470 of NW_024533304.1, forward strand.
GACGAACCTACTTCTGATACTAAAGACTCAATATGATGGTACTGAAGGTAATTACTACTACCACCAATGTCAAAGAGTTGGTAATTTGTTCAGAAAGATGAACCTACTTCTGATACTAAAGACTCAATATGATGGTACTGAAGGTAATTACAACTACCACTAATGTCAAAGAGTTGGTAATTTGTTCAGAAAGACGAACCTACTTCTGATACTAAAGACTCAATATGATGGTACTGAAGGTAATTACAACTACCACAATGTCAAAGAGTTGGTAATTTGCTCAGAAAGACGAACCTACTTCTGATACTAAAGACTCAATATGATGGTACTGAAGGTAATTACAACTACCACTAATGTCAAAGAGTTGGTAATTTGTTCAGAAAGACGAACCTACTTCTGATACTAAAGACTCAATATGATGGTACTGAAGGTAATAACACTACCACTAATGTCAAAGAGTTGGTAATTTGTTCAGAAAGACGAACCTACTTCTGATACTAAAGACTCAATATGATGGTACTGAAGGTAATTACTACTACCACTAATGTCAAAGAGTTGGTAATTTGTTCAGAAAGACGAACCTACTTCTGATACTAAAGACTCAATATGATGGTACTGAAGGTAATTACAACTACCACTAATGTCAAAGAGTTGGTAATTTGTTCAGAAAGACGAACCTACTTCTGATACTAAAGACTCAATATGATGGTACTGAAGGTAATTACAACTACCACTAATGTCAAAGAGTTGGTAATTTGTTCAGAAAGACGAACCTACTTCTGATACTAAAGACTCAATATGATGGTACTGAAGGTAATTACTACTACCACTAATGTCAAAGAGTTGGTAATTTGTTCAGAAAGACGAACCTACTTCTGATACTAAAGACTCAATATGATGGTACTGAAGGTAATTACTACTACCACTAATGTCAAAGAGTTGGTAATTTGTTCAGAAAGACGAACCTACTTCTGATACTAAAGACTCAATATGATGGTACTGAAGGTAATTACTACTACCACTAATGTCAAAGAGTTGGTAATTTGTTCAGAAAGACGAACCTACTTCTGATACTAAAGACTCAATATGATGGTACTGAAGGTAATTACAACTACCACTAATGTCAAAGAGTTGGTAATTGTTCAGAAAGATGAACCTACTTCTGATACTAAAGACTCGATATGAAGGTACTGAAGGTAATTACTACTACCACCAATGTCAAAGAGTTGGTAATTTGTTCAGAAAGACGAACCTACTTCTGATACTAAAGACTCAATATTATGGTACTGAAGGTAATTACTACTACCACTAATGTCAAAGAGTTGGTAATTTGTTCAGAAAGACGAACCTACTTCTGATACTAAAGACTCAATATGATGGTACTGAAGGTAATTACAACTACCACTAATGTCAAAGAGTTGGTAATTTGTTCAGAAAGACAAACTACTTCTGATACTAAAGACTCAATACGATGGTACTGAAGGTAATTACAACTACCACCAATGTCAAAGAGTTGGTAATTTGCTCATAAAGACGAACCTACTTCTGATACTAAAGACTCAATATGATGGTACTGAAGGTAATTACAACTACCACTAATGTCAAAGAGTTGGTAATTTGTTCAGAAAGACGAACCTACTTCTGATACTAAAGACTCAATATGATGGTACTGAAGGTAATTACAACTACCACTAATGTCAAAGAGTTGGTAATTTGTTCAGAAAGACGAACCTACTTCTGATACTAAAGACTCAATATGATGGTACTGAAGGTAATTACAACTACCACTAATGTCAAAGAGTTGGTAATTTGTTCAGAAAGATGAACCTACTTCTGATACTAAAGACTCAATATGATGGTACTGAAGGTAATTACTACTACCACCAATGTCAAAGAGTTGGTAATTTGTTCAGAAAGACGAACCTACTTCTGATACTAAAGACTCAATATGATGGTACTGAAGGTAATTACAACTACCACTAATGTCAAAGAGTTGGTAATTTGTTCAGAAAGACGAACCTACTTCTGATACTAAAGACTCAATATGATGGTACTGAAGGTAATTACAACTACCACTAATGTCAAAGAGTTGGTAATTTGTTCAGAAAGATGAACCTACTTCTGATACTAAAGACTCAATATGATGGTACTGAAGGTAATTACAACTACCACTAATGTCAAAGAGTTGGTAATTTGTTCAGAAAGATGAACCTACTTCTGATACTAAAGACTCAATATGATGGTACTGAAGGTAATTACTACTACCACCAATGTCAAAGAGTTGGTAATTTGTTCAGAAAGACGAACCTACTTCTGATACTAAAGACTCAATATGATGGTACTGAAGGTAATTACAACTACCACTAATGTCAAAGAGTTGGTAATTTGTTCAGAAAGACGAACCTACTTCTGATACTAAAGACTCAATATGATGGTACTGAAGGTAATTACTACTACCACTAATGTCAAAGAGTTGGTAATTTGTTCAGAAAGACGAACCTACTTCTGATACTAAAGACTCAATATGATGGTACTGAAGGTAATTACTACTACCACTAATGTCAAAGAGTTGGTAATTTGTTCAGAAAGACGAACCTACTTCTGATACTAAAGACTCAATATGATGGTACTGAAGGTAATTACTACTACCACTAATGTCAAAGAGTTGGTAATTTGTTCAGAAAGACGAACCTACTTCTGATACTAAAGACTCAATATGATGGTACTGAAGGTAATTACAACTACCACTAATGTCAAAGAGTTGGTAATTTGTTCAGAAAGATGAACCTACTTCTGATACTAAAGACTCAATATGAAGGTACTGAAGGTAATTACTACTACCACCAATGTCAAAGAGTTGGTAATTTGTTCAGAAAGACGAACCTACTTCTGATACTAAAGACTCAATATTATGGTACTGAAGGTAATTACTACTACCACTAATGTCAAAGAGTTGGTAATTTGTTCAGAAAGACGAACCTACTTCTGATACTAAAGACTCAATATGATGGTACTGAAGGTAATTACAACTACCACTAATGTCAAAGAGTTGGTAATTTGTTCAGAAAGACAAACCTACTTCTGATACTAAAGACTCAATACGATGGTACTGAAGGTAATTACAACTACCACCAATGTCAAAGAGTTGGTAATTTGCTCATAAAGACGAACCTACTTCTGATACTAAAGACTCAATATGATGGTACTGAAGGTAATTACAACTACCACTAATGTCAAAGAGTTGGTAATTTGTTCAGAAAGACGAACCTACTTCTGATACTAAAGACTCAATATGATGGTACTGAAGGTAATTACAACTACCACTAATGTCAAAGAGTTGGTATTTGTTCAGAAAGACGAACCTACTTCTGATACTAAAGACTCAATATGATGGTACTGAAGGTAATTACAACTACCACTAATGTCAAAGAGTTGGTAATTTGTTCAGAAAGATGAACCTACTTCTGATACTAAAGACTCAATATGATGGTACTGAAGGTAATTACTACTACCACCAATGTCAAAGAGTTGGTAATTTGTTCAGAAAGACGAACCTACTTCTGATACTAAAGACTCAATATGATGGTACTGAAGGTAATTACAACTACCACTAATGTCAAAGAGTTGGTAATTTGTTCAGAAAGACGAACCTACTTCTGATATTAAAGACTCAATATGATGGTACTGAAGGTAATTACTACTACCACTAATGTCAAAGAGTTGGTAATTTGTTCAGAAAGACGAACCTACTTCTGATACTAAAGACTCAATATGATGGTACTGAAGGTAATTACAACTACCACTAATGTCAAAGAGTTGGTAATTTGTTCAGAAAGACGAACCTACTTCTGATACTAAAGACTCAATATGATGGTACTAAAGGTAATTACAACTACCACTAATGTCAAAGAGTTGGTAATTTGTTCAGAAAGACGAACCTACTTCTGATACTAAAGACTCAATATGATGGTACTGAAGGTAATTACAACTACCACTAATGTCAAAGAGTTGGTAATTTGTTCAGAAAGACGAACCTACTTCTGATACTAAAGACTCAATATGATGGTACTGAAGGTAATTACAACTACCACTAATGTCAAAGAGTTGGTAATTTGTTCAGAAAGATGAAACTACTTCTGATACTAAAGACTCAATATGATGGTACTGAAGGTAATTACTACTACCACCAATGTCAAAGAGTTGGTAATTTGTTCAGAAAGACGAACCTACTTCTGATACTAAAGACTCAATATGATGGTACTGAAGGTAATTACAACTACCACTAATGTCAAAGAGTTGGTAATTTGTTCAGAAAGACGAACCTACTTCTGATACTAAAGACTCAATATGATGGTACTGAAGGTAATTACAACTACCACTAATGTCAAAGAGTTGGTAATTTGTTCAGAAAGACGAACCTACTTCTGATACTAAAGACTCAATATGATGGTACTGAAGGTAATTACAACTACCACTAATGTCAAAGAGTTGGTAATTTGTTCAGAAAGATGAACCTACTTCTGATACTAAAGACTCAATATGATGGTACTGAAGGTAATTACTACTACCACCAATGTCAAAGAGTTGGTAATTTGTTCAGAAAGACGAACCTACTTCTGATACTAAAGACTCAATATGATGGTACTGAAGGTAATTACAACTACCACTAATGTCAAAGAGTTGGTAATTTGTTCAGAAAGACGAACCTACTTCTGATACTAAAGACTCAATATGATGGTACTGAAGGTAATTACTACTACCACTAATGTCAAAGAGTTGGTAATTTGTTCAGAAAAACGAACCTACTTCTGATACTAAAGACTCAATATGATGGTACTGAAGGTAATTACTACTACCACTAATGTCAAAGAGTTGGTAATTTGTTCAGAAAGACGAACCTACTTCTGATACTAAAGACTCAATATGATGGTACTGAAGGTAATTACTACTACCACTAATGTCAAAGAGTTGGTAATTTGTTCAGAAAGACGAACCTACTTCTGATACTAAAGACTCAATATGATGGTACTGAAGGTAATTACTACTACCACTAATGTCAAAGAGTTGGTAATTTGTTCAGAAAGACGAACCTACTTCTGATACTAAAGACTCAATATGATGGTACTGAAGGTAATTACAACTACCACTAATGTCAAAGAGTTGGTAATTTGTTCAGAAAGATGAACCTACTTCTGATACTAAAGACTCAATATGATGGTACTGAAGGTAATTACTACTATATACCACTAATGTCAAAGAGTTGGTAATTTGTTCAGAAAGACGAACCTACTTCTGATACTAAAGACTCAATATGATGGTACTGAAGGTAATTACAACTACCACTGATGTCAAAGAGTTGGTAATTTGTTCAGAAAGATGAACCTACTTCTGATACTAAAGACTCAATATGATGGTACTGAAGGTAATTACAACTACCACTAATGTCAAAGAGTTGGTAATTTGTTCAGAAAGACGAACCTACTTCTGATACTAAAGACTCAATATGATGGTACTGAAGGTAATTACAACTACCACTAATGTCAAAGAGTTGGTAATTTGTTCAGAAAGACGAACCTACTTCTGATACTAAAGACTCAATATGAAGGTACTGAAGGTAATTACTACTACCACCAATGTCAAAGAGTTGGTAATTTGTTCAGAAAGACGAACCTACTTCTGATACTAAAGACTCAATATTATGGTACTGAAGGTAATTACTACTACCACTAATGTCAAAGAGTTGGTAATTTGTTCAGAAAGACGAACCTACTTCTGATACTAAAGACTCAATATGATGGTACTGAAGGTAATTACAACTACCACTAATGTCAAAGAGTTGGTAATTTGTTCAGAAAGACGAACCTACTTCTGATACTAAAGACTCAATATGATGGTACTGAAGGTAATTACAACTACCACTAATGTCAAAGAGTTGGTAATTTGTTCAGAAAGATGAACCTACTTCTGATACTAAAGACTCAATATGATGGTACTGAAGGTAATTACTACTACCACCAATGTCAAAGAGTTGGTAATTTGTTCAGAAAGACGAACCTACTTCTGATACTAAAGACTCAATATGATGGTACTGAAGGTAATTACAACTACCACTAATGTCAAAGAGTTGGTAATTTGTTCAGAAAGACGAACCTACTTCTGATACTAAAGACTCAATATGATGGTACTGAAGGTAATTACAACTACCACTAATGTCAAAGAGTTGGTAATTTGTTCAGAAAGACGAACCTACTTCTGATACTAAAGACTCAATATGATGGTACTGAAGGTAATTACAACTACCACTAATGTCAAAGAGTTGGTAATTTGTTCAGAAAGATGAACCTACTTCTGATACTAAAGACTCAATATGATGGTACTGAAGGTAATTACTACTACCACCAATGTCAAAGAGTTGGTAATTTGTTCAGAAAGACGAACCTACTTCTGATACTAAAGACTCAATATGATGGTACTGAAGGTAATTACAACTACCACTAATGTCAAAGAGTTGGTAATTTGTTCAGAAAGACGAACCTACTTCTGATACTAAAGACTCAATATGATGGTACTGAAGGTAATTACTACTACCACTAATGTCAAAGAGTTGGTAATTTGTTCAGAAAAACGAACCTACTTCTGATACTAAAGACTCAATATGATGGTACTGAAGGTAATTACTACTACCACTAATGTCAAAGAGTTGGTAATTTGTTCAGAAAGATGAACCTACTTCTGATACTAAAGACTCAATATGATGGTACTGAAGGTAATTACTACTACCACTAATGTCAAAGAGTTGGTAATTTGTTCAGAAAGACGAACCTACTTCTGATACTAAAGACTCAATATGATGGTACTGAAGGTAATTACTACTACCACTAATGTCAAAGAGTTGGTAATTTGTTCAGAAAGACGAACCTACTTCTGATACTAAAGACTCAATATGATGGTACTGAAGGTAATTACAACTACCACTAATGTCAAAGAGTTGGTAATTTGTTCAGAAAGATGAACCTACTTCTGATACTAAAGACTCAATATGATGGTACTGAAGGTAATTACTACTATATACCACTAATGTCAAAGAGTTGGTAATTTGTTCAGAAAGACGAACCTACTTCTGATACTAAAGACTCAATATGATGGTACTGAAGGTAATTACAACTACCACTGATGTCAAAGAGTTGGTAATTTGTTCAGAAAGATGAACCTACTTCTGATACTAAAGACTCAATATGATGGTACTGAAGGTAATTACAACTACCACTAATGTCAAAGAGTTGGTAATTTGTTCAGAAAGACGAACCTACTTCTGATACTAAAGACTCAATATGATGGTACTGAAGGTAATTACAACTACCACTAATGTCAAAGAGTTGGTAATTTGTTCAGAAAGACGAACCTACTTCTGATACTAAAGACTCAATATGATGGTACTGAAGGTAATTACTACTACCACTAATGTCAAAGAGTTGGTAATTTGTTCAGAAAGATGAACCTACTTCTGATACTAAAGACTCATTTAATTGTTCACTTTCATCAATATGATGGGTATTTTGAACTAGAAGTCTCTAATATATACAATCTTTCTCATTTTTAAAGGTACTAAGCACCTGCTATATTAGTCATCTATCCTTACTGACTATAACATCATATCATTACTGTATTTATTGACATAGATGATGATAAAAGTTATAATGATTCAATCAAATTAAAAATTAATAATTATTATAGTTTTAAATTATTTAAAATGACATAATATATTTTTAATGGTACAGCAATAATGACACTAATTATACAACTAAAGAAAGTACATTCTCCTCAGCACATTATATATAAGTTTTGTAATTTTGACACAACTGTTGCAAAAATATAATAACAATAATAATAATAATAATAAAATAGAGCATCATAGTGTTATCATATTGAGGATTTCTGTTTACAGATTGTATTGTACTAGGAGATATCTGTAAGACTTTACCAATCTGTCACCATTTGTATTATATGAGAGCAAGCGCTTGCTTAAGGTGATGTTTCTTAGGATATGTTTCTAAGCATAAAATAAAATATAACTTTAAATTATGGTTGTCATTGGTTATAATATTTTAAAGAACATTCCTATCACTGTATATTTTGAGTATATATAGTCAGTAAAGTACCTTGTATATAAGTTAATAACTTAGGAATGTATTGTGTAGAATCTCACCTAACATAATCTCTACTATAATAGTAGTGTTACTAGTAGTTGTTCATGGTACATCAGATCCTATGAGAAATTAAAAATGATAAAATCAAGAAATGATGACAAAGCTTGGTGTATCTTCTTGAGTAGGATTTAGAGGTACATTTCATTGTCACATTTAATTAATTATTTTTGCTCAAAAGCAAGACCATTACTGTATATTACATCAGTAAAACAATCAATACATTAAAGATATTGTTTATATAAACCAGTTAATAGATAATGTAACAAGAGACTACAATAACTTATTAACATCAGTCAAATATAATAACATGTGAGCAACAGATTAATGACAAAAGTAAAGTCATTTAAACTTTATTACTCAACTCATTAAATTACTAAAATGTTACTAAATTAAGTAGTAGTCTATTGTTTATAATGTTGTTTGTTTTAATATTTTACTGTTTTAAATAGTAGTAGTGTAAGTAATATTGTTTTAATAGAGTGGCCAAATTTAGACAGGAAAGCACTTTAAATTTTTCGACATAAATAATTATTTGTAAGGAGTCATCAATTGTTGCTGTACCATTTTGATTGAGGATAAATGTAATAGACTGACCTGATGATTTGTGACAGCTACCTCCTTCTGATAATATCAATATTTCAAAGTATAGCAAACTTAATAAGTGATAAATGACCCTCGTTGCTGAGACTATATAAACTAGTAGGGAGGTTTGACCACACCTCTGTGAGAACGTCTAGACTCTACAACATAAAACAATCAATATTAACAATAATGTAACTATTGTCTCTTTTATTTTGTTTGTATTTATTATACCAAACTAATATTATCAATTATTATATTTATTTCATGTTTTATTTACTTGTCTATTTTATTTTAAAACAAACTGTTTATAAAGTCAAGAACATGTTTGTAAACAAGTAATTAACATTTAATATAATATTCATAGATCTTGTGACTAGTAATAAACATATATGGACACCTACAGTGACTATGAATATATAATAATATACATGATATGATAAAATTAGATATATTGTAATATATGGACACCTACAGTGACTATGAATATGTACTAAGATCAATAACTCTTACATACATTTTCATGGGTGTGGTTACTAATTATATCATGTGTGTTAGCTGAGTGGTTATAATACATGATATATGAATTATATGTTTATAAGAAAGTCTGAATACATGAAACTGATAATAAACAGGAGTATTATATAGAGATATGACTGGATATTTTATACTCTAACATGACCACACATATTGAAATGTACTACCTCTATATACTATATTAAATGTCTAGGAAGACCACATACAACTATAGTTTTAAATTTTCATAGTTTGATTTATTATTTATTAAAACATATAACATTTTGAATCTCTCAATCAACTATATGATATATTATAATGTGTCCCCTAATTCACTAAAGACTAGTTCACAATATGACATTCAACAAGTGAGTATTACATGTGTTATATTTCACAATACAACAATGCCAATGTTCAACATAATAACCTTCAACCTTAATTTAAACTCCACCCACAGCCACAGTTATCAAGCATATGCATTATGAAGAGCATTGAAAAGGAGTTGAAATTGTTCTATGTCTGATGCTGAGAAGGAGGCAAAAGAAGCTTGCAGGTATGCCCTATCTTTGCTCTTCATAGATGTTATCTGATTGGTTGGATGCAACTTAAGTAATGTATAAATAAAACTCTAGAGTATCCTAATGTTATAATGTGTTACATCAAGTGTTATATCTATATAAATTAATGTAGAAGGCTATGTACCATATTGTGAACTAGCCTTAACATTAATTATAATAACTGACCTCCTTATAACTCCTTATCTTGTCTCATTGTCAGGTCTTCCTTTGTTGTATCAGTAATCCTATATATCTGGACTGTTAGAAGGTGTGTCTACTGTATAGCTTTAGCTGATAGACTGATATATGTGATCTGAAGGAGAACAATATAAGAGAACATTAAACTGTAGTAATTATATGTCAACTAGTATACATGTATATTATATGTATAACTACAAACTGATAATAATAGAGTTATCTTCTGTGATATTACTGTTATAATGATCTCTATTATAAAGTGAACTCATTACAATGACACTATGTATTATCATATAGTGGGTAAGTTTGGTAAGACAAAACATGAGAAATAAAAATAAATAGACTTTGTCTATAATGACAATTTATAACTAGCAGTAATATGTAAATACACAAGGTCATATACATATACATGTATATCTTACATTGTGAACTACTAACTAGTAGACATACTGATGTATCTATTAATGACTCTCTCTATGTAATCTCATGATATAGTCTCTCTTTCATTGATATGTTAATACACAGGATTAGTATCATGTGATATAACTAGAAGACTACATTATATTACTTTAATCCTTCTGTGTCTATTTGTGCTAGTAAGTTATAAAGTCAATAACTAGTTAATGTAATCCTTTACTATATAGTTCAGTACTGTCAGTAATAGAGTTTATAGTATGATACCTATACAAATTCCTTCATTGGTAGGTTTATATAATACATATTGACCTTTGAACTATGATATATGTGACTATAAATATAAAAATGGTATCTAATGTACAAATAAATTTCAAATGAGGACTTACACATAAACAGTTGCTATGCTGCCATTTTAAAAAGGAAGTTATTAAAATTCAGTACATGAGAAGGTTAATGACTATCCTTCTACAGATTCCATTGACTTCCTGTGAAGATGGACACATAACAACTGTTTCTACACAAACACTTGTTCAAATTTCATTTACATATTTGGCATCATTTCATATTTATAGTTACATATATAACACATATATCATACTTCAAAGGTCTATATACACATTGTATATATAAAATGATAACAAGGGAATATATTGTCTAAGGGACAAAGGACTATAGATCTGAAAGTGATCTCCTTTGCTAAATCCTAAGTTGTCAGGTTTATATAACATATATAGACCAATGAAGTATGATATAATAATATAATATAATTTATCATGAGATTATACTAACCTGCTACTATCACTTTGTGAAATAGCTTCTTGTTTTTTGTGGCCATTACTAGAGAGGAGTGGTGGGAAGATTAATAAATGATGAGAAGAGATATATGTGAGTCAAGAATTGTGTAGCTCAGAGATGACTCACTTGGTCTGAGACTTTAACGATGACAAAGTTCATGTACGAATCTAAATTAACATATGTCAGTTTTTAACCCTTTATGGTATAATCTTCACTATTATGTTTAGCTTTTAAGACACTGACAAAGCATCTCTAGAAAGTTATATTAAAATCTCCAATAGAATATTATATAACAAAATGTACACAACTCACTGTATCAATAGCTCTCACTTCTTTGGACTTATCAAATTCTCAATCTGTTATTTAAAGAAATCCAGTTAACTTTACCAAGTCCTTTTTCAAAGAATGTAACAGACCACATTTATTCCAGACAAATATATTAGATCTATATGATATAAAATTATGAATAGGCTCAATGAAGCAGACAACCTTCTCTAAAAAGAGTAAAATGTTTCAACATTCACTAAGATATTTAATTCATTAAACATAATATGAGGTAATACAACATACCACAGTCATGTTGAGATCAGACATTCACAGATCATGTATGAGGAATAGATTCAATTAGTTTCAATACTCAATACATCATCCTGAAGTATGAACAATTATTCATTATGATCACAAGTGAATAAAGTCATTATATACCTCAAATGGAAGAAAAATGTTAATATCCTCATTATTATTATTGCTGAGAAAACATCTCACGAGAAAAAGATCATAAGTAATGTTAAGTGCTAAATAACGAAATAAATGTATTTAAAAAGTATGAGTCTAACATTTTCTTCATACACCTTTCTCATTGTTAGAATCATCATCGATAGAGGTAACATCAAATTGATAAGAACAGTTGAACATATCATACAAACCAAACCAATGATAAAAACTCATTCAAGATCTATCAAAGTAACTATAATATAAAGTATATTATTTGATATAAAAACTTACAAATTGTAGTTCAAAAAAAAGCAGAAAATGGTCTTATTGTGGTCATGAAAAAACTTTTGTTGTTCCTCTGTTTCCATCTAAATAAACATATCTGTCTTTACTCTAGTGGTCATATTATGACAAGCACTTCAAATCAAAAATAATTTTGCTACTTCAACTTGTTCGTTCTATAATAAAAAGAACATTTAAGTGTTATATTATAACTTGTTTCTGTAGTAACTATGTTAAAGTTTGAATAATTTAATTTTTTAATAATTATTTTATAATATTGATATGTGTTATCTATACATAGACTTGACTTTCTTAGGAAATTAGCAAGCATTCATAATTAAACCAATAAGCTCTGTAAACATGTCACTGTTATTGTATTATAATCATTGTTAGTACTACTATATACTGTACACATGTTATAGGAAGTAACTACATGACCATGTAACATGTACTGAGAAGAGGATGTGGTTATACATCATGTGCATAACATGTGTAGTAGGAAATAAAATAAAGGAGCGATATTAGAATATGAGGGTAGCTGTAATGGGTATAATAGTATAGATATTTTCTTAATGCTATGAAGTCATGAACTATAGGATGATAACACATGGTCAGATGATACAAAGCCAAAGCTCATGTGTACCATACACTGGCACCATATACTAACATACTATATAGTTAAAATTATTATTAGCTATTAGTCTATTCTTCATGTTTCATATTACATATTAGACATTGATTGGCCTATACATCATGTAGTCTATAGTTTCATATTGCCCCATATAATGTCTTATATAGTTATATACATGTATATGTACAAAGTCATGTGGTCTATTATGAAGTCCATTTGTTGGTACATATAGTTATGTCATTATAGAGTCTGTAAATGGTTGTTGCTATGTGTGTTTGTATATGAGAACAGAATAAATTTATCTTGATGTTCATGTCAATATGAAATTATAATGTCAATTTATTAAATAATTGCATTCATTAACTAAACTAAGATAACATTTCCACTTTATAATAATATAATGCATAAATATTGAGAAAATAATACTTGCTAATGAATGATAATATTGACAGCAGCTATATAATACAAGGTGATCATATGGACCTCATATTAATAAATTAATAACTAGCCTAATCTGAATACTAAATAACTCAATGACTTATAATTAAGCATAATAGAATAAAATAATGAACTAAAAAGTGGCACATTTAACATTATACAAGTCAGTAGTGAGTAACAACATATTGTTCTCATTTATTACAGATGATGTATGGAGGAAGTTACTGTTGATAATTGTCCTTCACTGCTGTGGGAACCTGTATCATGTAATAAATTAATGTAATGTAATTCTGGTAGAATTCCAGGATACAAAAGGGATGACTGTAAGCTATTACCATCAAGCAATACAAAGAAAATGATTGGATAAAATACAAAGACTCGATTGAAACATATGGAGGTCGTTGTGCTGCTTACACTACTTTCTGCTGTTATTGGAGGAAGCTTCGACCAACTCTTTGTATTACAAAACCTATGGCTGACTTTGTGCCATTTGCCACAAGAACAGCTCTCTTATCACTAATTCCTTTAGATTTGGGACATCAGAAAGTGAAAAAACAGAGGTAATATTACAAAGAATAAGTGGATATATTACACTACAATATTATATTAATTACATATGTACTTGAACTTAGGTTTTAAAAAAGACTAAGGAACATCTAGAGTTAGTCAAAACAGAGAGAGACTATTATCGTCTTGTGACAAAAGAGGCACATCGTATTTCAGTGGAGCATTTTTCCATCAATAATAAGTACTCACCTCCACAACCAGGTCTATATAGTCAACCTCAATCTGGGCCTAGTCTGGCCCATTACAGCTTTGGTTTTGCTCAACAGGTTCTATAAATGAAACATGATAAACCTAATTTAACATAATTTATAGGTGCACTTCCAAGTGACCCATGGCAGCCTGGACCACTCTATTTCAAAACACCACGGAAGTGCGGTATCTTTGGAGTGCACTGTGAGAGTATTCCAATGAGATGAATTACCTAATTGATGAGTCATCAGTAACAGGAAAAGGGGCTAATGAAATCATCAGTATGCTCCACCACTTCTTTGAGACACATGGTCTTGGAGAAGCACATTGCCATCTACATGCTGACAATTGCGTTGGGCAAAAAAAAACAACACAGTAATTCAGGTACTATAATAAGCTACTTTCAAATTAACAATAAACACTCAAATTTAGTACCTTTTATGGAGAGTTCTTGTCGGTCTACACAGATGCATCACTCTCTCTTTCCTTCCAGTCGGACACACAAAATTTTCCCCAGACTGGTGTTTGGACTTCTGAAACAAAATACAGAAGAACAATAGTTGGTTGTTTAAATGACATTCACCATCTTGTTGAGCAATCAGCTGAAGTCAACCAGGCCCAGTTAGTTGTTACCCAGGATGGAGAGATAATTGTAAAGATGTATGACTGGTCGAACTTTCTCAACCCTCACTTTAAAAAAATTCCTGGTATAAAAAAATTTAAACATTTTCACATTAATACAAACAAACCAGGTATTTTTTAAATTTTTTTAACTTCTTATCTATATCTATTATAGGAAAGTGAGCACTAAAAACGTCTTCATTTTCTACTTACATACATTTAATGCACTAATTACTTCGTGGACTCCGTCTCAAGACAGCCTACCACTTATAATTATGCCTAAAGGCTTAAATTCCAAGAGACAGTGGTACCTTTATGATAATATAGGGAACACTGCCCTAATGAATTATGTAAGAACGCTGTGTGTCCTCATCCCAATGTACCACGGCCAACTGAGAGCACCAGCAACAAGACCATGCCTCTGTCTCCAATTACTGATCCCGAACCACTATCAAAAAAATGTAGGATATGTCAAGAGACAGGACACAATTCACGTAGCTGTAATAACAAGTAGTTAGTCATATTAATAGAAGAAATCTTTAAGTTAATACAATTCATGTACTTCACAATTTTTCAATTACACGATAAAAGTAACATAGATAGCTATTGAGAGTTTATGCTCTTTCTTGTAACGATTGTAGATCACTACACTAGTTCCTTCGCCAATTTCTGATCAAATTAAACTTTAAAGGTAATGAAAACAGCAGAATTGTAGAGGATTCCTTGTCTGTTAGAAAAGCTACTAAAAATTTTATGTGCTAAAATGTGCTTTTCTGGATCACGTGATTTGCGGAAATATAATTAGTATACGGTATACGTGGGTGGAAAGATTAAATTCCTTATTTCTCAATTTTTCTAATAGCCAATGTCTTTTCGTTTATACATTGTTACTTTAACAACGCATGCGTCTACCAAAGGTATCAACAAATTCAGCGTAAATAATACTTTAAAAATGGTATGAAAAAGTCAAAATGACAGAAATGACGGAAGTGGTCCCTTTTTGCATATCCGGTATTTATAGATCATTAATATGTTATTAACAATTCATTCAATATAACTTTGTAATTGTTTTTGTTGTAATAATAATCTGTTAACAAAGTGTTATAAAAGTACATTACATAAAATAATACCTTTTAATTTCTTTCCATAGCTCATTATTATAATTTTCCTTAGATTTGCCTGTTCAACCTCTGCCTATAGTATCATGACATAATGTATTTCTCTATAAAATAAACTTACTAATGTTTTATGTTAGTTCAAGACACTAAACATTTAGTTGACTGTCTAACTAAACTAATTCTGGATTGACTCACATTTCCAACATAAGGATATGACCTATCAGTAATATATCATAACATAATTGTAAAACAATACTATTGGAGGAAGATCAAGTCTTATATCTATAATTGCCGAGCGCCTTAGCGCGAGGCAAATAATGGTGCATCGCATCTCGCAGATAGTTAGTATGTATGTATGTATGTGTCACGCTTGAGAATGCAATTATTTCAGCCCAAACCGCAAACGTATGCTCACGTGCTCCTGAAATGGCACTGTTGCTATTATTCTCCAGCTGTGCATGGAATCATGTGTGCTATCTTCCCTGGCCCAGCTATTTTAACAGAAAGATAAAAATAATATCTGCATACAAAAATGTATGCAATTCACTGCGCGAGGCTCTACACTGCGTATATGTATGTCTAGTATAACATACATATCAGTGACTACAATATCACAGCGACATATCCACTGTTAATTGGTAAAGGAGGAGCTTCAATGTCCGGTCTGCCATAGACAGCTGCTGTTGGAAACGGTGAGGATGGCCTTGATGAGTAATGTGGTTGAGAAGTTTCTTGAGGCTCATCAGACAGTTGTAAATACTAAATAAAAATAAATAAATAATAAATTTAATATAATATTTAATAATAGTTTAAATATTTATCTCCAGTATATGCACATACCATCAACAGAATGATCCCCTGGTCCACCAGTAGATGTGGTAGGTGTGGCCTTAGTTTTTATCAACTGAAACATAGGAGTTAGCGTAGTAAAATTTCCGTCAAAATTGAATTATCAAAATGTATACACGTGCTGAATTCTAACCACGTGGAAACTTTTTTGTCATAGACATCATCTATGTATGTAGTAATAATGTTGTATATAGTTGTTATATTTTTGGCAGTAAAACCATCAGCACTGGAAAATTTTTCAACTATCCTGACTGACTGTACTATTTGATTGATTGAGGATAGTTCACTGTTGTGCAATATAGCTGGTAGTAATCCAAGCAAACTGGGAGTAACATCTAAAACACCTGACAGTCTACCTTCTTTTATTAATTATGTTGTATCATTAGTTTTTTAAGCAGTGTGACATGTAGGTACACCTGTAATTTTTAAATATCTATACATTGTTGTTATGGAAACTATTATAGATATGGTTTCTAAGGAGTGTGGTATATCGCTTCTTGAGTTGAGCCTCAATTTTCATTTCTTAAATTGTATTTTTTCAGAGTATTTATGTCTTGGACAGGTACATTTGGGACTGAAACAGTGGCCATATGGTGTGACATCTATTGTATTAACTCTGATTATGTTGTATGTTATGACAATAATCACAGTGTGTATGTTTTTAGTAATTAGTAGTATGGTTTGAAATGTTTATTCTTTATCGACTATCATTTGATGCCTCAGCAATGAAGAAGAAAGTCCAGATAATCTCTTGTAATGATCTCAAAGAAACCGGATTTATCAAAATTTCAACCAAGGTACAAATTATTAGTTTTGAATTATAATAATGATTTATAACAGTGGGGTTTCTTGTAGAGATTTAGAGTCAAAAGCAGCAAGAGTTATATTATATTGAACAACTGTACTTGACAACATATTCACAAGCAAAGTAACTTATTAGTACAACAATTATTAGAAATAAAATTTTCCCAAAAATTTAGACTCAATTTTAATTGAACAGAGTATATATCACTGCAAATATTATAAAATCAGTGAATAAACATAAAAATGTTATTGATGCTTGCATGTATCAGGTTGTGTTATAGTCATTCCAGCCATACCATAATCCATCTACAAGTATAGCAGACAGGTTATCAAGCATATTGTTATCCTGGTATTGTATTATAGCATTAAAGTAATGATCTTTAGTTACACTGCCAACATTATAAATTGAACGGAAAGGAGTTAGTTCCTGGAGCACATCATTGGCTAGTAAACGACATAAACGACCATTCCCATTCCCAAAAGGATGCACAGTGATAGCACGAGAAAACAGCCATGTTGCACATTTAATGATGTAAGTTAGCTTCTCCTTATGTGTCTTTAAGGTCATATTATCGTAATAAAATTGCACATGGTCATTATGGAGATCCACTACTTCCTGTAGATCTGTTCAAGATTAATGTTGCCAGGGTTGAGGAAATAATATTTAGAGCCATCAGGTCTCTCTGTATAAGCTTCCCGCCACCTGAATTTACCTGCCTCATTGGGCGATCCACTTTCATTAATGATTTATGCATTGTCACAGATCATATCCACAGTAAGAGTCTTTTGATAGAATTGTTTTCCTCATGTCCATTACGATAACCATTCAACACTTTCATAGCTGCTAAAACATTGGAACATCCGCCTATCCAAGTTTTCAGTGTTTTGATCAGAAATGTTTTGAGCATAATTATACCCATTCAACCTGCAACAAGTTACCGTCTTGAAATGTTCGATCAGCAGCCGTCATGTGTCCTACAAATGTCGTCAATCATTTGTGACGATGAGAACTGCTAAACGTCTCCCATGAGGAGTTTTCTGGGATATCAAAGCGGAGTCTAGCACTTTCCATCAGTATCGTTAATAATTTAAATCTATCTTATTATAAGAGTGACTAAGCATAATTTCTTTGCGGTAGTACTGGTGGTTGTAACTATTGTTCTTGACTACCGCTTTTTTAAAATGAGTTAAGAGAATAATACAATTCTCGATTGAGGAGAATCCACCTTGGAGACTAAGTCAAAATGCGAAATCGTCATCGGACATGATTATGGACATAGTAAGGTGGATGGAAGAATCTTTTCATAGAGATAAAGTTACTACAACAAGAGAAGTGTTACGCGCTTTTTATTGATTTTGTACATCAATCTAATCTTGGTGAAGACGTAGGCACACAAACAAGAGAAGAACCACAGAACTCCTAAGACACCTTTTAAGAAAGAAAGAATATTGTCATTGTCTATTCCGATCATCGTAGCAAGTCGTTGAGACAGTGAACACATTTAAAGCTCTCAAAAACTATATCTGAACTTTGTAAGGAGATGGAGTACTCTGGAATGATTACTGTACAGCAAATAACCAGACATTCACAGAATATAATGACAGGTTTACATCATAACATGTGGCATGATACGAAGACACTAATGTCTATACTATAAGACCTGATGGAGAGAGGTACAACTATCCATCACATGAAGTAGTAGAAGACAAATATATGATGTGATAGATTGTCATAACAATCATATGAAGACGTTAGAAGAGTCCTACTTTAAGACTTATGATAAGTTAATATTCTTAATCAAAGCTGCAACCTGGTTTTTATAACTAACTCGTTGACACTCATCCTTTTGCTGATGGTAATGGTCTAGGTGTCGTCTGTTAGCTGGGTATACAATGATGTCAATAACTCCATTCCCTGTTCACCCTAGCTAATGTTCAAAATGAAGTTGTAGTGTATACGTGATTCATAAATGCTATAGTTTTGCCTGCACAACACATCCCCACAAGTAACCCTCACTTAGAGCAGCCTCTGTTATGGGGGGGGGACAGCCTTCATTTGGCTGGCAGACATATTTAAGGATAAATTCTTTTGTCATACCATTAGCAAATATACTTATCATCATTGATTTAATACTTAAAATAATTGGAAATTATAATGAAATTATTTGTTGCAAATAATGTCATGTATAAATATTATTTAAGATTAAAGTGTAATCAAATGTCATTCGTTTTATTTGTTGGTGGGGTGGCCATCAGTTGACACAGTGTATTATCAGGCTTTGGGCTGATATCCCAAACTAAATAACAACATACATCATTAAATATAAATTACACGGAACAGGTTTCAAAAATAATATGGAAAAAGATCAACTCGATAAAAAGAAATAATCCAAACATTTAACATTCTTCAAAAAGACTTTGGGACCTTTAATGAAGAATCATAAATTCAAAAGCTTTGGGGAAATAAAGAAACCAAAGTTTTTAACCCTTTAAAGCAACTTGTAAATATTGGTTTAGTTGTTTAAATAATCTTGATTAAAAAAACTTATTAA